>NW_026020312.1:0-258691 GCF_900185275.1 Solanum verrucosum | reverse complement strand
AGAGTTGAAGTTCCAGTACCTGATGAAAATCCTAAGTGTGGAGCCACGAAAGAGGACCCATGGAACGTAGGTCAACCTACGGTCAGTCCTGCACGTCTGTTGTTGATGATCTGAGAGTGAAGGTTCTAGTCTATGCTGAAAAAAGTTTTAGTGTTAATCAACGGAATGGGACATATTGATCGTAAGTCAACCCACGATCCATAGGTCGGGTTATCGATTGATGCAGCGTTCCAGAAGTTTATTTCCTTATTTTACTTCCTTTTTGTTTAGGACATGTTTTCTACGAATAGAGTATGTAAACCTTGTTTTTGGGGGGTTAGACATTATTGTTTACTTTTAGTTCCTGGTATTTTCTTTGTGAATAACTTGCAAACTTTGGCAATTTGATTTCCAAATTTCGACTTATAAATTTTTCGCTTTGAAATTCAATTTGACATTTCGGATTTCATCTACTCTAAACATAAGTTCATGAATTCTTATTACAAATTCTTGAATTGTGTTCTTTCAAGAATGAGTAGCTAAATCCATAACTAGGGTTGTGGGAACAATGAGAAATTAACTATGTATGGATAATAATTAAGTAATTCTTGAATAGTGTTTATGCATGTATTGGTAATTCTTTCGCTTAGAAATCTTTTTAACGAGTGCACACGTTAGAAATCGCCTTGTTGCTACTCTCCGGACCAAGGATGTAGTTCATGAGAAAATAATTATCAACATGGATTTAGTGGGATGCTATCTAATAGTATAATGTCAATTGGTGCGAAGGTGAAAACGAAGTCATACATTGATGTGATGTCTAATCTGAGGTAAAGGTATGGGTAAGTAAACTATACACACGTTGCCAGACCAAGGTGGAGGGTGATATTCCCTATTTGGAGAACCAATCATTAAGGATACCTATCTTACCAACTTTACATGTAAAACACTAGGAAATTTACTATTATTAGGATTACCGCGTTAAGAGCTTATGGGTAACACATATACCCTAGTTTCTCTATCATATTGATTACTCGAAGTTTGAATCTTCTCACTTGTTACTTAAACAACAATCGATTATTTGCTTACAACACCCCCCTTTAATTACTTGGTTTGGCAATAGTTTAACGAAACGAATATAATCGTGAGTTAAGTTTAAGTCTGAACCATATTCCTCGTGGGATCGACCCCGACCTACAAGTTGGGTTCTTTATTTGACAACAACCGCTTATACCTCTTTAATAGAGGTGTATTTTGAGTGTATCAAATTGTGTGCCGCTGCTAGGGAATAAGGCTTTTAGATTAAGTTTAACTACATTATTGTACTTTAGTCAATTATTTCTTAATTTACGTTTTGTTTTGTTTTAGTTTTCTACCGGTTTTACTCTAGTGTATGCCAAGTACACGGAGTCGAGGTGAACTGTTGACTCCGTATGATCCAGAGTTGAGCAAAACTTTGAGAAAAATGAATAATCAAGGGGTCCAAGTCAATCCAACTGGAGAGAATCTAGGTGATGGAGTTGAATTGCAGCCTCTTGGGCTGTTTATGTGCATTCTCAGGATCATGGTGGTAATCTACTAGGAGATGCTTGAGCGAACAGAATCCGCCAGAATCGAGGTTGAGTTATAATTACAGGGTCGACTTCAATACAGTTGAATCAAAAAGACCTATTGTTTTCCTTCTTCTACCTCCAGGGCATACATTTGTGGTGACGAGCAGTCTGATGCAAATGCTTATAGCAAGGGGGGTTGTTGTCTGGTCTAGCTTTGGAGGATCTGCATGGTCACATGGCCAAGTTTAGGAGTGTCTGCAAGATTTGTGTGGGACGACCAGAGTTGGACATGAATGTCATAGGTTTGAGAGTCTTTCCTTATCAAGGACCGCTGATGCTATAGTGTGGTTTTCTGAGCTTCTGTATAATTCGATTAATACATGGACCAATTGCACAAGGTGTTCATGGCAAAGTATTTCTCGGTGTCCATGAAGTTGAATCACAAGGACAAAATTGAATAATTTCATAGCACTACCTGGAGAGTCTATGAGCAGTTCGTGGGATAGGTTCACTACATGCATAAGAAGTGTTCCGAACCACCATATCGATGATGAGTCAATGAAGGAGTAGTTCTAGAGAAGTTAGGATGACAATGGAAAGGTTATGCTGGATACTATTGTTGGAGGATAATATGGTGAGTGCGCTTTTAAGGAGATCGCTGAAAAACTTGAGAAGATTTCCCGAAATAATAAAGCATGGAGCAATAGAAAGTCTGACACTAGAAGAAGCTGATATGCAGTTCAAGTTGCACCTAGTGAATCTGCCAATGAAATTCGTGAGAAGATGGCTCAGATGAGGATCGAACTGGGTTTGGTACTAAAGCATGTGATTGGAGGTGCAGAGAAGGTGAGTGCAGTAAACTATATGACTAGAACTCCACCACCACCAGTTAAGGAATTCTACTATTAGGAGGATGCTTATTTGGTAAATGATCAGACGGGGGGTTTCTGAGCCAACACCCAAGGATCCAACTCGGAAAATTGGCACCAAACTAAGAAAACCATGGTAGGAACTATTGAAAGTACAATCGAGAGGGAAATTATGTACGGGATGGGAACTACAATCGCGACAACAACTACAACCGAAACAAATATGGCAAAAAAAATGAGAGAGTTGGGCCCTATGTCCTAACTGCAAATCGGGAATCTGGCAATACAGAAGCTGGGGTAGTATGTCACGGATTGAGGATATGATGTCGAAGATGATGAAGTGGTTTGATACGAATGATGATAATGTGAAAGAGATTCAAAATGACTTGTCTGGAATCAGTCAAATATTGATGCCCATGCAGTGTTGATAAAGCAACTTAGCAACAGTTTAATCAGTTGTCAACTACTGTGAACCCACGTCACCCTGGCATATATCTTAGCATCATTATCCAGAATCCGAAGAATGATGGGCATTTTATGGCAGTCACGACTGAAGGAGGTAAAAAAACAATTGATCCCCCTATGTCATCTATGGTTGAAATTGTGGTCGAAACAGATAATGATGAGATCGAGGTTACTGGAGAATCTAAGAATGCTACAGAGAAGGAAGCTAAGGTGACCCAAACCGTTGGTCCCATGCCTAGACCTCCACCACCATTCCGACAGAGATTGATGAAGAAGATCGAAGAAGGAAAATACGGCAGGTTCATTACTATGTTGAAACAACTTTCCATCAATGTTCCGTTGATAGAAGTTTTGGAGCAAATTCCTCGGTATGCAATGTTTATGAAGGATTTGGTGACCCAAAAGAGGGCAGTTAGTTTTGAGAATGATGAGAGGTTGCAACATTGCAGTGCTAATGCTACTAGGTCACTTGTGCAGAAGAAAGAGGATCCTGGTGCTTTAACTATTCCTTGTACCATTAGGTTGTTGCAGTTTCCGATGGCGCTGTGTGATTTGGGTGCTAGCCTTAATCTGATACCATTGTCTATCTACAAAAAGTTTGGTTTAGGGGCTCCAAAACCGACTGTGATGTGACTTCTCATGGCCGATAGAACTGTGAAGAAGTCCATTGGTGTTCTCCAAAATGTCCTCGTGAAAGTGGAGTCATCCATTTTTCTAGCGGATTTTGTGATACTTGATTTTGAGGCTGATTTTGAGGTTCCCATCATCCTAGGGAGACCATTCCTTGCTACTGGGAGTGCCTTTGTAGATATGTAGAGAGGGAAGATGAAGTTCTGATTGAATAATAAAGAGGTAACTTTCAATATCTGTAGGTCTATGAAGAAGGAAAGCGATCTCAAGTCACTATCAGTGGTGAATCAAAATGTGGAACGAGGTTTTGGTGTGTCTATTAAAGAGAGGTTGGGTGTTGATTCACTGGCAACGGTAATGATGAATTTTAAGGGTGATGGTATTAAAGACTTAGATGAATTAGTTGCCACACTTGAAAGGTTCGAACTTCGTTCTAGATCAAGGAAATTGGAGCTAGATATGAAGAATCGCAACTCTCCACCCGCAAAACCGTCTGCTGAAGAGACTTCAAAATTGGAGCTCAAGGCTCTACCATCGCAGTTGAGGTATGTATTTTTTGGAAGAGATGACACTTTGCCAATAATCATTGCAGCTGATTTTAGTGAGGTACAAGTAGAGGCATTGGTTTCTGTGTTGAAGATGTTCAAGTGGGCTATTTGAAGGATTATTGCCGACATTATTGGGATTCCTCCTGGCATTTGTTCTCGTAAAATCCATCTCATGCCGGAAAGCAAGCCTAGTATCGAGCACCAAATGAGACTAAATCCTCTTATGCATGAGGTAGTGAAAAAGGAAATCATCAAATGGTTGGATACTGGAGTCAAATACCCCATCACAGATAGTAGTTGAGTATGTCATGTTTAGTATGTACCTAAAAAAGGTGGGATTGTTGGGTTTTCTAATGCAAAAAATGAGCTTGTTCTGATGCGGCCAGTGACTGGATGGAGAGTATAAATGTACTACCGCAAATTGAATGTCTGTACAGAAAAGGATCATTTCCTTATGCCGTTCAAGGATCAAATACCTAGGTTGATGAACTGAAACGGTGTGAAGAGTATAATCTTGTGCTCAATTGGGAAAAGTGCCACTTCATGGTGAAAGAGGGGATAGTTCGGGGTCATTAGATTTCTGAGAAGCGTATTGAGGTTGACAGAGCTAAAGTTGAGGTAATATAAAAGCTTCCACCACCTATATCTGTAAAATTTGTTAGAAGTTTTCTTGGGCATGCAGGTTTCTATTAGAGGTTTATCAAGGATTTCTCTAAAATGAAACACCCATTGTGCAAACTGCTTGTAAAGCAGTGTAAGTTTGATTTTGATGATGCTTGTCTAAGAGCATTTTGAGAGTCAAAAGCAAATCTAATTTCCGCACCTATCATTATTTCACCTAATTGGGGGCAACCGTTTGAAGTGATGTGTGATGCGAGTGGAGCGGCGCTTGGTGTGGTATTGGGACAGAGGCGAGAGAAGATTTTTCATCCGATTTGCTATGCCATCAAAGCGTTGAATGTAGCTCAAAATAACTATACGGTTACTGTACATGAACTTCTTGATGTGGTTTTTGAATTCGATAAAGTTTGATCCTACTTACTTGGTACTAAGGTCATAATGCATACTGACCATTCTTCATTGAGGTATCTGATGGCTAGAAAGGATGCAAAACTGAGGTTGATCAGATGGGTATTGTTGCTGCAAGAGTTAAATTTTGAGTTGAATGATAGAAAAGGGACATAAAATCAAGTTCCAAATCATTTGTCTAGATTAGAAGAGGAAGCTATACTTAAGTTGGGCGATGGGGCTAAAATTAATGATGCATTCCCAAACGAGTAGTTATTGGCTACTTCTTATGATCTTATTCGTTGGTTCGGAGATTTAGCTAACTACTTGGCAAGTGATTTGGTTCCATCGGATTTGTCATTACACCAAAGGAAAAAGTCTATGCATGATGTGAAGAAGTTCTTTTGGGATGAGCCTTACTTGTTTCGACTTTGTGCTGATGGGATTATTCATCACTATGTGCCCGAGGTTGAGATGATGAGTATACTAGAGGCGTGTCATTCATCGCTTTTTGGTGGGCATCATAGTGGTATTCATACTGCGCATAAAATCTTCAGTGTGGGTATTACTAGCTTACCATCCACCAAGATGCTCATGATTTCGCCAAGCCGTGTAATTGTTGACAAAGAGAAGGAGGAATTTCAAAGAGGGAAGAGCTACCCAAGAATCCGATATTGGTGATTGAGTTGTTTGATGTTTGGGGCCTTGACTTTATGGACTCATTTGTGATTTCACATGGGATGAAGTATATTCTTGTTGGGGGTGATTATGTGTCGAGATGGGTATAAGCAATTGTGCTTTCAACCAATGAGGGTAAGAGTGTCATCGAATTCTGGAAAAAGAGTATCTTATTCAGATTTGGTACACTTAAGGCGATCTTCAGCGATGGAGGTTCCCACTTTTGTGAGTAGTTGTTCAAGGCGTTGCTAGTGAAATATGGAGTTCGTCACAATGTAGGTACTCCTTACCATCCGCAGTTTAGTGGGCAAGTTGAAGTGTCAAACAGAGAGATGAAGAAAATCCTTGCAAAGACTGTGAACGCCAACACAACGGATTGGTCAAGAAGGCTTCATGATGCTCTATAGGCCTATCGCACCGCATTCAAGACTCTCATAGGTATGTCCCTTTACCAACTTGTATATGGGAAGTCATGCCATTTGTCAGTAGAGCTAGAGCATAAGGCTATGTGGGCGCTAAAGAAGTTGAATTTGGGTTGGCGCGCTGCATCGAGCCAAAGAGTTAATGACAGGAATGAGCTTGACAAGTTTCGCCTAAAAGCATATGAAAGTTCAGCCTTATGTAAGGAAAGATGAGGAAGTATCATGATCAAAAGATTGAAAAGCGTGAATTTGCTGCGGGTGATCTGGTGCTTTTATTCAACTCAAGGCTGCGATTGTTTCCTAGCAAGATCAAGTCCAAGTGGACCGGGCCATTTTGAGTCACTCAAGTATTTCCATATGGAGCGGTCGAGCTCGGTAACATACCCGACCCCTGAGCATAAGTTACAAGCTAAGAAAGTTATATAGTGATCCTAGCAACTAGTTTGGAATGTCTAAGCCGTGAAAATAAGGGCAAGCCTATGGTATTGAGCACTAACTGTTCTTGAAGTCACTTCTGAGTGTGAGTGTTGAACGAATCCTAAAACTTGAAAGTCATAGCTCTTGTGAGTGAAAAAAAGATTTCTTTTGAAGTGAGGGCACTAATTAAATTGTTGGAAAATTGATACCTTGGTGATTGTGAATGGTGTATGTTGTGATGTCTGTTAGTCCATCGATGACATGTTCTGATCTATATGAGTTGGTTTGTTGAGTCTAATAGAAAAAATTTGCACTAAGAAAATGGAATGGATTGAAATGGCCATGTGATTGCTTGAGTTTGAATGTCTGCTCCTAGACAAGTGTCGTTTAGAGTTTTAATGTGTCGCTTGACGACAAACAACATGTTTAACTTGAGGGTGTTGATATACCGTGATTTTACGATATTTTTGATGCATTTCACTTAAGAGTTGTGTGTGTCCAAGGCCATTTTGTATTAGAAATAATGTTTTATGTGTATGTTTGAAGGAAATAGGCTTGGACGTGGTTGAGTGAGATGACAACTGAAATTATTCAAAAAGAGCCACCCACAGATGTGGTCCACGGACCGTAAGTCCTTTGACAGCCCGTCGATGGGTAGGCGCAGATGGAGCATCAGGGAAGTCTGACCAAGTGTGGAACTACAAAGCAACTGACGGATTGTAGGTCGACCCACTGGCCGCCCTACACATCCGTCGAATGGTTTCAGAGAGTTGAAGTTCCAATACCGGATGGAATTCCTAAGTGTGGAGCCACGGAAGAGGACCCATAGAACATAGGTCAACCTACGGTTTGTCCTGCACGTCTGTCGCTTATAATCTAAGAGTGAATGTTCTAGTCTCTGCTGAAAAAAGTTCTAAGTGTTGATCAACGGAAGGGGACCTACTAACCGTAGGTCAACCATGGTCCATAGGTCGGGTCGTTGATTGATGCCGCATTCTAGAAGTTTATTTCCTTATTGTATTGCCTTTTTGTTTAGGACATGTTTATTCTACAAATAGGGTATCTAAGCCTCGTTTTTGGGGGGTTAGACATTATTGTTTACTTATAGTTCTTGGTATTTTCTTTGGGAATTAACTTGCAAACTTTGGCAATTTGATTTCCGGATTTCGATTTATATGATTTTCACTTTGAAATTCAATTTGAGATTTCGGGTTTCATCTACCCTAAACATAAGTTCATGAATTCTTATTACAAATTCATGAATTGTGTTCTTTCAAGCATGAGTAGCAAAATCCACAACTAGGGTTGTGGGAACCATGAGAAATTAACAACATATGAATAATAATTAAGTAATTCTTAAATAGTATTTATGTATGTATTGGTAATTCTTTCACTTAGAATTCTTTTAATGAGTGCACGCGTTAGAACTCGCCTCGCTGCTACCTGCTGTACCAAGGAGGTAGTTAATGAGAAAAGAAATATCAACAGAGATTTAGTGGGATGCTGTCTAATAGTCTAATGTCAATTTGTGCGAGTATACATATGTAGTCGGACCAAGGTGCTAGGTGAAATTTCCTATTTGGAGGACCAATCACTTATGGATACCTATCTTACTAACTTTGCTTGTAAAACACTAGGAAACTATTACTATTATTAGGATTACCGCGTTAAGAGCTTATGGGAAATACATACAACCTAGTTTCTCTCTCATATTGATAACTTGAAGTTTGAATCTGCTCATTGTTACTTAAACAACAATCGGTTATTTGTTTACAAAAACTCCCTTTTAATTACTTGTTTTAGAAATAGTTTGACTAAACGAATATAATCATGAGTTAAGTTTAAGTCTGAACCATATATCTTGTCGAATCGACCCCAACCTACAAGTTGGGTTCTTTATTTGACGACGACCGCTTATACTTATTTAATAGAGGTGTAATTTGAGCGTATCATCCCGTCGGAATGGAAAATCCCGTGATTATAGTTTTAATTAACCACTTGAATGCAGATACAACAACTCTGCGCGCCATGTGCTCTTGGGTACTTAAATTATCATTAGGAGGGTTGCAGTAGTACCTTGTGTGTGCATCATTGATAAATATCTTGAATAAACAATTGATTGGGACTGCGCAGTTTTGAATTCTTTCCTAAGTAGTAAAAAACGATATCGATGTGCTACACCATAAATGAAAAATAACACAAAATGTTAGTCAAATGATAGAGCACAAAATTCACAAGTTAATATAATGTATATGGTATTATTTGAGTTTTATACATTATAAAGACTATATTTATACAAAATATCAGTGTATCATAAATACATTCATAATTTGTTTTGTCTACCGTACCACATCTTTCTAGCATTTTTTTGGCTGAGATATGACATAAAACCAATTTTTATCCTTGGAAAAAGTAACTACAAAGTCCATGTGTTCAAATCCAAATGAGGATGATTTGGCTAAGTATTTATCATCTTTTGGTTTCCTATATATATATATATATTACAAGTCAATACAAGTGAAAATAGTATGATATTTTGCTATTTAGAAATATTTAAGTGTTATTTACTTGTTATCATGAGTTTTGAGGAGTCCCCTACAAATCCACCTGGAATATTCTTCCAATAATTTTGAAGGAGGTTTGTAAGAAATACCACATCCATCAAAGGGGGAACTCAGATGAACATCATCTTCAAACTTCTGTTTTCCTTTGTCACTGGACCAAATTCTATCAAATAGGGTAATTAAAAATCTTTGATGGCATCCTATTTCGTTGAACATGTGGTTCTCTGATTGTTCCTACACAACCATTTCATTTCCCGATATTTCCATGGGTAACTTACAATTCGGCACTAATTGATGTGTTTCAGTTAACGGATCTGACTTGACAACACTCAATAGTTCAACATTCAAAGGAGTTTGAAGGCCCGAAATAAGTGTCTATAGCTTCTTGGGTTGCAGAAGAAATGGATGTCCATGTGGTGGAATCCTTTTTTTAGCAATAATTTAAAAAAATTGTGTCATTCAGTAACCAATAAACACGTGATGAATATATTTAAAATTTACCGATGTATCAATGTTACTGGCACTTTGTCTGGAAGTGGCATGTTAGGTTGCATTTTATCAGAAACATCTTCATCCACAGTTACTTGTTCAGATTTTTTGGTGTCAACCTCTACTACATCATCCTTGTTGGTTTTGCAAAAAAATTGTTATAATGATACATTGAATGATAAATAAATTTATACTTAAGCTTGTACTTACAATAACTTCCTTGGATACATCCTCGCCCGCTCTTTGATCCTTTAATGTATCAACATATTATGTATATTAATATATAAGTCAAATAATAATGTATCAAAAGCAGAAACTTATACTACATCAGTTGTGAATAAAATTTTTTTTTTGAAGTATTAACATAATGTATCTAAAAAAAATTAAGAATGTATCATAAAATTCAAGCTGAAATTTAATGATTGAATGAATGTATCAAAAAGGCGTGAGATACTTTTAAGACTATTGATAATTTAAATAAATGTATATTATACTTACCTCAACTCTGTCTACAACATCATCATGATTGTTTTTACAAAAAAAAATTGTCATAATGATACATTGAATGCGTAAATATGTCATATACATAAACTTATACTTATAATAACTTCCTTAAATATACTTCCTTCTACAGGAACATCTCATGTGGATAGAAGTTCTGATACATCTTCTCTGCTTGTTTGATCCTTTAATGTATGAGCATTCTATGTAGATTAGTATATCAATCAAATAATAATGAATCAATACTTGAAATTTATACTACATTATTTATTAATAAGAAAAATTTGAAGTTTAAGCATAATGTATCTAATACACTTACGAATGTATCATAGAATTCAAGCTAAAATTGGATGATTAAAATGATGTATCAATGTGTTAGATACTTTAATGATTATTTGATACTTTAAATGAATATAGCAAATTCTTACTTCACCGACCTCGTGTTCATGTACGTGTGTTTGTTCTTCAGCCTCTACATAAGCATTATCAATGGGATCGTTATTGGCAACACCATATTAATTGGAGACCTTGGTTGTTCAACAAATTGATCAGTAGTTTGGGGTTGATTAACATTGGCTTCATTGATTAACTTTTCCTCCATGTTTGTAATAGATCTACCAGAAAAGTTCTTCAAGCCAAAATAAAAATACCACATAATGAGAAAATAGCTTCACAAATAGTAAATATTTGGTAAATAACAAATACTTTCCGTTTTGGCTTTCGAACTGCTTTCATTAGATCTGTGTGATTATTTTGATTAAGACTTTTAAATCATTTCACTTTTTTCCACCATTAAACATAATTAAATAAGTTAATTGTGATTTACGATAGAATAAATAATAATTCAATAATAATTATGAGAATCACTAACATATTCCTTCAGATATTGCTTAACTACTTTGATATCTGGATTTTTTTTCTTTTCTTTAGAATCAGATGAAGGACTATGAAGATCGAAAACATTACCAGCAAAATCTGGAATAGAGAAGGACTCGTTCTTGTTGTTCCATTGCAGTACTTTTTGGTTTGGCCAAATCAACTTTCTATCTTTCTTTAGAGGTGGTGTAGATGAGGTACTAGATACACGTCTAATTGTTTTTAAAATCTGATCCGGTGGTTTTGAAAACAAAACCTCAAACCCAGGAATGTCTTCTGATATAGTTTGTGTAGGTTCATCATTAGACATAGAATATTCAGAATGAGAGACACCCATATTGTCAGGCAAATCAAGTACTGCCAATTTCTGAGGAGTCAATTGTATATTGGTACATGCATTCTAAATCAAATTTGTAAAGTCACCATAACAAGCAAATTTGCAACTTGATATATACAAAAATGATCGTTACCTCAGTAAAATACTAGACAAAAACATATCAAATCTGGGCTTGACACCAACAAATTGCCAGTTGCATATCCTATGGATGTAGTCTCCCTCTTTGACAACAATTTCATCGTTAACAACTGACGCACATTAATTTATCCACACATTTAGAGCATAGGGAATGCCACCTAAATGATGCATCTGGTTTACGTTGGTTCTCTCTTGCCTCTATGATTTCATTAACTTGGAAAATGCAAGCTGCCCCAAGGAAAATGTTGATATCTAGCATCTTAAACCATCAGAAAGTCATTAACATGGATAGATGCATCAGTAATTTGTGAGAAAACAAATGTGTGGATGAAGTAAAGAATTCCCATTTTTAGAAAGCATCTTGACTGTTGTCCCAACTACCTTGTACAAATCGTTGAACAATTCATCCCTTGCTCACACTATTTAGTAGATCAGGGAAATATCTTTGATTAAGCCTGCTCTCAGTAGAATCTGGATATTTAATGTCATCAGGGTTGCCTGTGCATTTCAGTCCGGTTATTATTGCAAATTCTTTTATAGTGAAACACAATATGTTCTCATTTGCATGACAAATATGTAGCTCATTAATGTTATTCTACTCAAGCTCAAGGAGCAACAAGCATTTTAATATTTGACCTTGATAATTGCAGGTATGAATGTTGAGGTATGATCCAAAAATAGAATTTTTAAACAACGCAATACCCTCGACACCCATGGACAGATTCAAATCTTTTACAAAATCCATGTTGTATGTTTGACCAAACTTCAAAGAGTGAGTTCAAATTTGTTTGATCACATACTTCAAAGACTGTAATGGACAAAAAATAAGACACAAGTTAATATGATACAAAAATAACAACATGCTAATAAAGATACAAAATTAACAATTTGTTACACATGATATAGTAATTGCTAACATTTATACATGATACACTAATTCTCAACATTTATACATGATACAGTAATTGCCAACAGTTTAATTTGATACAAACAATGCCCAACACTTATACATGATATAAAAAACTGACCAATATTTAATACTGATACAAACAGTGATAAACAAATAAATTAGTAACTTGTAATGTATCTTATGTGTAAATCTGATACATTTTTGTAAATTTTTTAATCAAGTACTTATTAAACCATTTATAATGTATGTGATACCCATTGACTAATAGAATTTTAATTGATACACAAATTAATATGAAACTAATGTATCAGATACACACACAGATAAACAAATCTTGAATGATACATTATTGAATATTGTTTTTGTGTCAAATGATATGAGATCTAATGACTGATACACAACTAATAATATTATAATACTTGATACAAAATATATTATAACTTAATAGAATTGTGGTTTATTGTATCAACTGATTAAAGATAATAGTGATATGTTAAACTATGAAATATGAATTTAGTCGTTTAGTTATCGTCTATTGATTAACTAACAAAAAAATTTAAAATCGATAGTAGAAGATAGAAAACCTAACCTTAGGTAATGAAGGTCGAGAAATTCTAGGAGTAAATTGTTGACCCCTTTTTTAGTAGGTTTTATGAACATGCGCTTTCGAAGATGAAGGGTCATCTTTTTTTAACTTTCCAATTTTTACCTTCGCCATAATTAATGGATCGTGGAGCTTTTTTTATCTGTTTTCAGCCCAACCAATATCTTCATAATCAAAAATACAACAAGTTTTAGCTGATGGTGCATCATCCATGTGATTCAACAATTAGAAGAAGAACAAAAATATGAAAAATAATGTCACAAAATGGTTTGATGAGATGAAGGAACTACCGATTTCAGTTTAGATTAGATTTGACAGAAAAGAGACTTGATTTTGAAAAGTAATAGAGAAATTATCTGCCAAGAAATTGGAGAGGAAATTAAGGAGTGAAATCAGAAAGTGATGAATTTTGGTTTTTGGATTTCAAATTTATGTATTCAGCAGTTTAGATTTACGAGTAAAAATAAGGGATATTGGAAGTTTTTAGAAACGGGAGGGAATATTGGAAATTAGGAAAAAAAAGATGTGCATATTCGTAATTTTTCCATTTCATATTATCTGAATTTAGGAGGTGACATCTGGGCTGGAGCTAAACAATTATATTGCAGGGTATTTCTTATGTCATTTATTTAGCTATTTTATGGATGGAAAATTAGGGGGGGAATCCAAATAAATGAGATAAAAGATAAATGCAAATGGTGACCTTAGAGGCACACTATATATATAAAGAGAGAGAGAGAGAGAGATTTTTTTATCAACTTAATCCTTAATTTTAAGAAATTCGAATGTTCTGTTATAATATTAAAAACTTTAAAGTATTTCTTTAAATAAAATATGAATATAAAAATTGACTAACTAACTTAATATCACCATGTTTATTTATATATTTCCCAAAATTAATTTGTTAATCACGATTAAATTTAAATAGGAAGTTTTAAAACTTTTCATTACATTTCCACTTATGCATAAATTCTAAAAAATGATTAACAAAAAATTCATAAATTAACAAAAAATATATTTCGTAAAATAAAAATAAATTCAAATTTATTCTCTAGGTCACTAAATATGGTTACTACAAAAGAGTATATCACATTATTTTGTGCGTTGTGAGTGCATGTTGAAAGAAATTCAAATGTTGTGAAGGACACACAGTAGGCTAGGCCAAAGCTATAATGGAAATCCACTGAAGGTATTGTGCTGACTCATTCATGTTCGCCTTTTGAGCTGGAAAATGTGAAGACATGTAGTGTTAACTTTGACAATCTCAGCTCCAAATGGCAATCCACCAAAGTACACTATGCGAACTCCATCCAGTTTGCAGAATCAACCTTCAAGTTTGGTATCCGTTCAGCCCTCTTCGGCGAGCTTCAGCTCCGTTTGACGATTCACCAAAATCACTCAGCGACGTTAGTCGTGACCGTCTAGCGTGCCTGATATAAAAATGGTAAGGGTCTTTCCATTTTCAAAAAGAAACCCTTTGCTACCTTTGAACTACTTTTCTTCCCTTGGCTTCCAATATCATATTATAGTGTGAGAGTACCTCTTTGGTGTGTTTTTTGACTACTAGGAGTACTTTTCTTGCGTGATTTGTCAACCGAAACCCTAAATTCCCTTACATGTGTGTGTCCTTCCACTTGAGGTTGGTGTTCGATTTCTATCTAGTTGTTTGAGCTTATTATTGTGTTTTTCCATATGGGCTTAAGGCAATTTGATGAATGATGCTAGTTGATTTCATTGTGTAATGCTACATTGTTTGTATTGAATTGTGCCCATTAGTAAGATATTAAAACATGTACCTAAAATTGCAAAAATTGACGATTTTGGTTAATTGTTGAAATTGAGTCTTATTTAATGGATCTTGGTTGAATAATATATGGCTGAAGTCTCATTAGCTACTGTTGACCCGACTGTATGATTTTTGCCAGTAATAGAATGAGTGACGACTTTCTTAAGGGAAAATGATCAATTCGAGTAATACTTGGTAATATTTGGGGAAATCTTAATACCTATGGATAGAAAATCATGTGGGTAGATTGTAAAGTTGAATGGGAATTGGGTATTGTCACATATTGTTGTTAAAGAAAACAAAATAGGCACTGGGTCGAACACTGTCTGTTCGGCGAGCTTCTCTTAGCTCGCCAAGATAATTAGAAGAATCTCTGAGTAAGATGTAGATCACCTTTCTTGGTTAAATATGTGACTTGGGTACTGTTCCATTTGACAGGCATGTCTTAGCCCGCTGAAGCCCAATCGATGTATCGCCAAGTGAGAGTGGACATCGTCCTTTATGCATGTTTTTTAAAATTTTGCACTGTCACTTTTGACATACTTTTCTTAATCCACTAAACCAATTTAGTGAATCGCTGAGCTGGAGTTTACTCCACCCTATATGCCTGAGCTCTTTGAAAAAGTGCATTGTCTATTTCTATGAGTTCGCCTAAACTCGGCCAACCTATTATGAGGACCGCTTTCCTATTATGCAAGCCTTAAAACATTTTTGAACCATGCTTCATTTGATTTTTATTCAAACTAACCTTCACTGATTCCATGTTTGAATGATTGTGCTTTACATGATATGGATATAGTTATGCAAAAGTAGGTTGTAACTTTGGATACCATCCTCTAGAGTCTCTCCTTCTTTGCCTCCATTGAAAAGGCAAAGTATCCCGCTGGGTTTGGCTCTTAGTAAACCTCTACAATATAAGGAGGATCCTAGGGTAGGTAACCTTTTCACCATTCTTTGTGAATGGTACCTTCTAGTAAGCAGGTCTCTTCAAGCACTCCCCAAAGAAAAAAGAGAATTCATTCGGGGTAACCACATATGAGCCATCTTAGGCTCCTAACTCACAAACAACCACTCCACGCTCCTCTACATGTGGATGTGAGCAACCAAAAAAGGTGGTTGCAAGAAAAATAAAAGACATCAGGTCCAAATTGGTGCAACCCTCCTCTACTTAGGCACCAAGTTCCTGAGTTCTCTTGATAATTGCATCAAGGGCCCATAACACGCTCATGGCTTTTGGAGAGTGTACAATACTTGAGGAGAGACGAGTCTTCATAGGCGATGTCATGAATGACTATCCGAAAATATGGGACACTATAAAGTATCACAAGGTTGAAGGGTTTACAAAACCTCAAAATCCTTATTTTCCAGCCTAGGTGAGGAAGTTCTACACTACATATGAACAATCTTGGCCGAAGAATAGGAAAGGCACAATGTGGAAGCCATTACTTAAAGTTGAATTTCATTGCAAGATAGTTCAATGCCATCAGGGTGAAATTAACACTAAATTGGATAATATGAAAATGATCCTAACATGATTAATCTATTGATATGACACGAACTTCAATTATTAAAGGGCTGGTTGGCACCATTCATATCCTTTTTAGCATGTTTTAAATGTTTTATGCATGGCGATCATACTTGGTACATTGTTTTGTACTAACACATAATGTTGCCTACATTTCCTGTCACAACCCAGGGGTACCCCCTAGATGTAACATGACGTACAGAACCCCGAAGGACTCCATACAAAACACTTAGCTCTCATAACATAAAAAATAGACAATAAGAGTAAAACAATAGTCCAAGTCCAAAACATCTTTATAAAAGCAAAGCGGAAGTCTAATACACTTGTCTCATTATAGCCATCTAATACAATAGAATGAAATTGGACCAAGCCCATACATCATGTCCAAAAGAAAAAATACATGAAAAAGAGTGAAACAATAAAACTCCATCCTCGAAGCATGAGGACTCACCAAAAGCTAGGAATATCTCCAAGCAACCTCTAGCCACGAAACTGAGTACCTTGACTACCGGATCCTACATTTGGGATAATGTAGGCAAAATTATGCATTAGTACAAAACAATTTACCAAGTATGATAGCCATGCATAAAACATTTAAATCATCCTAAAAAGGGACATTTCATTTAATGACATGCAATTGACCAAGCTAAACCATGATATAAGCGAGTTATAAAACATAAGTCATAATTCATGGTCAAGGCAAGCTAATTTTATCTTTTCAAACCTTTGAACTCATATGTGATACTTCTTGAAGTAACCTTAGTTCATTATTATTTGTGGGGAATTAGCCTTAACCGACATAGAGACCATGTGAACTAAACATGATCCTCGGTGTCTCCCACACCGAAAACGGTTTTCCTACTTGCCAAGGTAAGGACCATGAATTTCTAGCTTAAGTGGATTCACTAGCTAATCAACCTATTAGGGCACATAGTAAATGTATAAGGAGATTGCTACTAGAAACCCGACATCTACTAACAGGGGAGCTTCCATCTCATTAGATTGCTTCTAGAAACCCGACATCTACTACGAGAGCTCTTCAATCCCATCATCAATATCAACTCAGTGCTAAGCATAAATCCCATGGAATAGTCATTTCTTAACTGACTTCATTAATCATGGAAAGATGCCCTTAGACATCCAAACAACGCTAGTTCATTAGGATAGCTCTTGCTCTTTGATTCAATAGGTGATAGTCTTTCAATCTAAGAGTTCTTTCTATGTGAAAAAACCTTTAATATCATGCTAGTATGTGTTTACTGAGAATATCCTTTCACAACACAACATCATCATTGGTACTTTACTCTCAAAGCACCCTTAAAACATTTGCATACATTTCAATAAACAATGTATAAGTCCATAATCTACCTCTTGAGGTTCAAAACCCACTTTCAATCATCATTACTTAGAAAATGTGGGTTAGATATGGATTTCATCATAAATACATGTAAAGCTTGCAATACATGCTCAATTTCCTAAAACTCTTCCTTGAAGATCAAAATCCCACATCTTATGCTTAATAACTTGAAAACATGGGTATTACATGGGTTCATGGGGAAATCATCATAAAATCATCACGTTTCATCAATTCATGCATTAAAGATCATAATTGAATCAATTTAATCAATAATGAAATGAACCCATGATAATTGAAGAAAACTCTAACTTAATGGGGAATTCTACCTTTTGAAATGGAGGAATTTTGGAACTCCAATGGAAGGAATCCATGGATGAAAACTATCAGACCTTGAATCCAAAAGCTAGCTTTTAATGGAGAAATTGAGACCTTGACTTGAAACCCTAGGTTGAATCTTCTTCTTCTTCAAGTTTCTAGAGAGAGATATTTGTAGAGGAGATTTGGTTTTCTTTTGAAGAATGGAGTGAATGGGTTAATTTAAGGGTTGAAAAAGTTTATATGGGGTCTTAATGAAGGGTAAAATGACGTATTATAGGAACTAATTAATTTGGAAAACACCCAACTGATGGTGACATTAACTACTGAATCATGACACCCGACCCACCATTAACGGACCGTGATCAAGAAAATTGACCATTCTGCACGGCCGTTGTTGCTGGTTATAGACTTTTGGCCAGACCTACAGTTGCTGGACCACTAACCGTGGACCCACCTACGGTCTATAGATCCAATCGTGGTCCTGCCCTGAAATTTTTTAGAATGGCCCATCCATGGACCCACCTACGGTTCGTGGTCCAACCCACACGTCGTGGTTGACTATCGTGGATCGCACCTAGAAATGCTTAAATCTGCTAGGCTTCCCAATTTCGAATCCAAGGTGTTACAATTTCTCCCCCTTAGGACCATTCGTCCTTGAATGAGATTCAAACTGGTTCTAAAAGAGTAGGAAAGGAACTAACAACCCAACCTACAATGCAATGTATACAACCAAAGAGGAACTATCGACTCCAAGCTAGGATGTTCTCAAAACATCATAAGATGGGTGAAACTAACTCCATCAGCCCTTCATGCATGAAATGCATATAAACAAGGAGGAACCATAAACACCAAGCTAATCATACTCAAATATATTATAAGGAACTAGGAACTACATCTAGCAACCTAATATGCATGAATTTTCACAATTTCTCATGTTCAAGGTGGAACTACCTTCTCCAAGCTAAAATCATGCTCAACACAATCTCATGAAGCTCATATGCAATTTGATCTAAAAAAGCAAACTAAAGCATGTTCATCAATTCATCTCATGAAGTTTATAGGCAACTCATACTCAATGCAAAACAACATGAGGAAAATCAATCATATAAACCCATTTTCTTTCAAAACATAAGTTTTCATGAACATGCATTATATAATGAAATCATGGAAACACATAAAAACATATGACTCCCAAAACAAAGACAAACCCAGAGGAACTCATTAACTCAAGCTAGAATAGGAATAGAAGGAAAGAGATGAGAATATATGGACATCATATCGGCCTCAGCCTCCCAAGTAGCACTCTCAACTAACTCATTCCTCTAGAATAATTTCATGGAAGCTATTTCCTTGTTTCTCAACCTCCTGACTTGCCAGTCTAGAATCTCTACCAGAACTTCTTAATAAGAAAGACTTGTATCAACTCTCAACCCTTCTAGTGGAACTATGTAAGTCGGATCTCCAACACAAATTTTAAGCATAGATAAATGGAAAACGGGATGCATTGTTGCCAACTCATTTGGCAAATCTAACTTATAGTAACCTTTCCAACATGCCTCAGGATCTGATATGGGCCTACATACCGGGTACTAAGCTTCCCCTTCTGGCCCAACCTCATTACACCCTTCATGGGTGGGATTTTCAAGTGAACCCAATCATTAACATCAAAGTCTTGATCCCTTCTTCTCACATCGGCATAAGACTTTTGCCGACTTTGAGCCATTTTCAATTTTTCCCTTTTAAGCCGAACTTTCTCTATGGCCTCTTGTACCAATTCGGGACTTATTAGGTCAACTTCACCCACCTCAAACCATACTATGAGAGATCTACACCTCCTACCATATAGGGCCTCAAATGGAGCCATATCGATACTTGAGTGATAATGTTATTGTAAGCAAACTCAATCAATGGAAAATGGTCATCCCAATTACCATTAAAATTAATCACACAAGTGCTTATCATATCTTCCAATGTTTGGATAGTACGCTCCACTTGCCCATCGGTTTAGGGTTGAAAAGTTGTGCTAAGCTTAACCTTAGTGCCAAGAATCTTTTGGAATAACTTCCAAAATTGAGAAGTGAATTGGGTACCACGATCAGAAATAATGGACAAAAGCACTCCATGCAACCTTACAATTTCTCTCAAGTAAATCATGGCATAATCCTCCCCCGAATAAGAAACCATGACGGGAAGGTAATGTGCCGATTTTGTCATCCGATCTACTATAACCCAAATCGAGTCATGTTGTCGGGATGTGCGAGGCAAACCAACAATAAAGTCCATGTTCATATCTTCCCACTTCCAAGTAGCAATGCTAATAACTTGGGAAAAATTATGTGTTTCTGATGCTCAACCTTCAGTTGTTGGCAATTTGGCACTTAGCCACAAATCCCACAACATCCTTCTTCATCCCACTCCACCAATAGAACTCCCGTAAATCACGATAAATCATGGTGGATCCTGGATGAATAGATTACCTTGAACTATGGGCTTCTGTCAAAATTAGTTCCCTCAAGTCATCAACATTTGGAACACATAAACGACCTTGGTATCTAAGTACACCATCTCCCCCTTGGGAGAAAGTCTAAATGGATATCAGTAGCACCGACTCTATCAATTCTACCAAAATTGGATCAAGACCTTGCTTGGCTTTCACGTCTGCCACAAAAAAAATATTTGAAACAATTGTGAACGATAACACCACCTTCGGTGGAGACTACCAATTGAACACCTAGTCGAGCCAATCTATGAACATCTCGAACCAACTCTTCTTTTCTTCATCAATATGAGCAAAACTACCCATAGATAACCGACTAAGAGCATCCGCCACCACATTAACCCTGTCGGGGTGATAAAGAGCATTCATGTCATAATCCTTCAATAACTCAAGTCACCTTCTTTGGCGAAGATTCAAATATTATTTATTAGACACATATTGCAAACTCTTGTGGTCAGTAAATACATCTACATGTACTCCATACAAATAGTGTCTCCAAATCTTTAAGGCAAAAATGACCGTCGCTAACTCAAGGTCGTGAGTAGGATAATTATTCTCATGGATTTTAAGTTGCCTTCAAGCATAAGCAATAATTTTCCCATTTTGCATAAGCACACATTGTAGCCCAATTCTCGAGGCATCACAATAAACCACAAGACCATTTGTTCCACTTGATAAGGTCAACATCGGAGAGGAAGTAAGTCTATGTTTCAAATCTTGGAAACTCTTTCCACACGCTTCGAACCATAAGAACTTATCTTTCTTTTGAGTCAAAGTCGTCAAAGGAGAGGCAATTGCAGGGAAATCCTCAACAAACCTTCAATTGTAACCGGCTAAACCCAAGAAATTAAACTTCTAATGTCCGAAGGAGTTAGAGGTCTAGGCAAACTCTTGACCGCATCTGTCTTCTTAGTATCTATCTCAATACCCTTACTCGAAACAATATGACCAAGGAAATCTACGGACCATAACCAAATTTCGCATTTGCTAGACTTTGCTAAAAGTTGTTGGTCCTTAAGAACATGCAATACGATGCTCAAATAGTCAACATGCTCATTCTCACTCCTTTAGTAGATCAATACATCATCGATGAACACAATAACAAACATGTCAAGCTATTGTATACACACCCTATTCATCAAGTCCATAAACGTCATCTGAGCATTAGTCAACCCAAACGACGTTACCAAAAACTCATAATGACCATAACGAGTTTGAAAATCCGTCTTTGGAATGTCATCATCTTTCACCCTCAATTGGTGATAACTTGACCGAAGGTCAATCTTAGAGAAATAACTTGCCCCTTGAAGTTGGTCAAATAAATCATTTATTCTTGAGAGAGGATAGTTATTCTTAATGGTCACCTTGTTCAAGTGTTGATAATAAATACACATCCGAAGAGAACCATTTTTCATTCTAACAAACAAAACTGGAGCACCCCATGGAGAGATACTGAGTCGGATGAAACCCTTATCCGACTAATCTTTCAATTGTTCTTTCAACTCCTTAAGTTATGTTAGCGGCCATACGATATGGAGGAATAGAAATAGGTTCCGTATTAGTGAGAAGGTCAATACCGAAGTCTATTTCCCGCTCGGGAGGACTACCGCGTAGGTCATTTGGGAACACTTCTGCAAACTCATTAACGATGGGAACCGATTTGAAAGAACAGGTTTCGAAACCTACATCCCTCACCCTTACTAGATGGAAAATGCAACCCTTAGGGCATCACCAACCCAAACACCAAATTTTACACCAAAAAGGAATATTTTTCTCTCTCTTCATTATTATATTATTATTTCTTATTTCATTTATATTTTTTTATTTCATAAAATAATTCTTTCTAAAACATTCACCATATATAATTCATATTATTTCCTTTTATAATCGTTTAATATAAAATTATTTTGTACCATAATTGTTTAAATAATATAAATTGCTAGTAAATATTATACATTATACATAATAATGGATAATAGAAATAAAAATGAAATCATTAATGAAATACAATCAAATAAAGTATTGATGTATACTTTATAATACCCCATGCAACTCATATTTTAATAGTATTGATGGATCCAGAAAGAATCTGTCAGATTATTAAGTTGTTGTTGTAATTTTTTTAATCATCATGTTTTGTTGTACTTTTAAAAATTTCTATATATTTTATATTTCAATTTTGATGTATGTCAATTACTACTTTGTTGAATGTTTATTATTTTCGGTATTTTTAAGTAAGTTGTATTATTTGTTTAAACATTTATATGTTTGCATTTTTAATTTTTGTGAAGATTAATTGTAGTTGTATCCAATTATAATTTATAGTAGAATTAACATAAATTTAATTTTAAAAAAAAGTTATATAAAGAAAACTTAATTTATAAAAAAGCTTAATTTAATATCTAAAATTAATATTATAAAAATATTACATAAAAAATAATTAAATATACAAGAGATTTAATTAAAACATACAATTTATATAATGTTTAATTAAAAGTTTCTATAATAAAATAATATTAAAATATTCAAAAAGTGAATTGGTGTGATGAATCACGTTACACCAAATTTGGTATAAAACTATTCACACACCAAATTTGGTGTATAAATTGGTGTGGGTTGGAACTCAAAACACCATATTTTACACCAAATTTAGGATTTGGTGTAAATTTGGTGTTGGGTTGGAGATGGTCTTAGAAATCATCTTTCTAGCTTTAAAATAAGAAACAAACTAACCATTAGGCATAGACTTCACCCCTTCCACTCTAGGATAGGCTCATTCGGGAACTGAAACTTGACTACACTAGTTTTACAATCAATAGAAGGATAACAGGAGTGCAGCCAATCCACACCTAATATAACATCAAAATATAACATATCATGCTCTACCAAGTCAACAAGAGTAACTCTATGGGACAAGGAAATGAGACACTTTCTAGAGACCCTCTTAGCCATAATAGAATCACCAACAGGAGTAGAGACAAAAAAGGTTTTAACAACACATCGGGAAGAACATCAAAATTCATAGCCACATATGGCGTCACAAAAGACAAGGTAGCACCGGGGTCAAGTAAAGCATAAATATCAAGTTGCAAAACTTTCAACATACCGGTAACCACATTCGGAGAACCCTTTAGTTCACATCAAGTTTGAAGGGCATAGAAATGGTTTTGCTTTGGAGCATTGGAACCCGCACCTATAGTAGTAGCCTACTTGCCCTCTCTTCCTTTAGCCGTAAGCATTAGGCAATCCCTCATTTTGTGACCACTCTTACCACAACCAAAGCAATAATCTGTGATAGCTAGGCACTTACCATCGTGCTTCGTACAACACTTAGTACAATTAGACCTACGCAATGAAGATCCGCTACCATTACCTCATTGATGCTTATGGTTAGACACCCTATATTGGTTGAACTTTGGAGGAGCATTAGAGGAACCTTGACTAGAACACCTTTGTCGGAATCTAGGACGACAATGTGCATCGAACCTTGCATTAGAGAAATTTCCATCTTTAGTTATAGCCCTTTTAACCTCTCTAGACATTTCCTTGAGTTTCTCCTCCTCAATTTGTTGTGCATGAACCGTGAGACTATAGATGTCCATGTCATTAATGAGCATAGCGGTTTGGCACTGTTTAACCACCATTTCAGACACCCCTGAAAAAAGCTTACTCATCTTAGCCCTTTAATCCACAACCATTGATGGAGCATACTTAGACAATTGAGTTAACGTTAGAGCATATTCGCTCATACTCATACTTCCTAGTCCAAGGTTAATGAACTCAAGAACCTTGGCTTCCCTCATTTCAAAGGGAAAGAACTTATCAAGAAAACCGGCCTTAAACTTCTCCAAATCAGGAGGACCCGCATCTTCCGGTCTCCCATCCTTCCATTGGTTATACCATATTTGAGCCACACCCTTTAGTTGAAAAACTCCCCACTCCGCCTTTTACAGCGGCGTAACTCCTATGATCATCAAAACCTAATAGACCTCATCAATAAACTCTTGAGGATCTTCCTCAACTCAGAAACCATGAAACTTTGGAGGATTCATCCTTGTAAAGTCCCTTACTCTTGAAGTTGTCGTACCAACATTTGGGTTCACGGGGTGCCACTACCTCCCTATTGGGTTGGGCCTTCATGGCTTTAGCATTGTCACGACCCGGGGGTACACCCTAGATGTAACATGTTATACTTGACCCCGAAGTAGTCTCATACAAGCCCTTAGCACATCATCACATAAGATACTAGAAAAGTGCAGAATTTTAATACATTTTTCATACAATCAAAGTCCTTATAAAACCAAAGTGGAAGTCTTTTACTACACTTTTGTCTCAAACCATCTACTACAAAACTTTGAATAAATCTTTGGGATAAAGCCCATATAATAGTCTCAAAACATGAAAATATAAGACATAAGGAAATGGTCATTTCATCCTCGAAGCTATGAGGACTCACCAGGTCATGAACTCCTTGCACTTCTAGAAACCTATCTTCAAGAATGAAACTCAATCTCCAAACCGTACATTTTATTAGAATGTAGGCAAAGTATGTGTTAGTACAAAAGTACTAAATATATTGGCTAGCATAACATCATAAGAGCATAACATCAAGGTTAGTCAACATAAGACATAATCCATCAACATAAGAGATACTTCATGAAACATAAACTATAAGCATAAGAGACAATATCATAATCATAAGCAAAGTCCCCAACATAAGCATCATATAAGCATTATTCAACTCTTAGTCTTTCATATCATAAGAGAACTACTTCTCAAGTAACCTCAAAGAATACTTGTGCAATACATGAATGAGACCCCATAATACCATCCACACTAAGTACAACTTTTAGGTCATCATCATTATACTTACCCTCTTAGGACCTCATCCTTAGTATAATTCTCATAGATACGGGAAATTTCACCTTTAGTCAAACATATTTAAGGAAAGGCAATTTCTGGCGACAATCCAAGCTAACATATATCATATAGGAAAATCTCATATTAGAACATACTTACAATTCCTCCTTGAGGTAATCTAGTCCATCACATACATTGCAACTTAGATTAGGGACTTGTCCCTCATATTCATAATAGTCATGGAAGAGTACCTATTTACTAGTCCAAGACAAGTCATTACTCATAAATGGTCATATCTCACCTATTCAAGGCTACCAAGGAAAAGTACTATTACTCAACCCAGGCTAAGCATGCAACACATAAGAGACATACTTCATAAGTAGCTTCAAGTTGTACCTTTGTAATGCTTGATAAAGACCCCATAATCCTTCCCATGCTAAGTACTACTTTAGGCAATCATATTTAATGATTAATACCTATCATGCTAGACTACCAAGGAATATCTCCCTATTAGGCTAGACCAAGCTATCAAGGAATAGTTACCCTATTGGACTAGACCAAGCAACCATGTAAATACATACTATCATGCATGTCCAAGATATACAAGGAAGGGCACAAGTGTTCCATCCTAGCTACTATGAAATAGTCTTAGATAAACTAAGTCATGCTACCCTTACAAGCACCCTATGATGTTTATGTAAGGTACCAAAGGAGAGTATGATTTCTCAATCCTAAGCTACCATGAAATGGTCTTGGCCTAACCAAGTCATGCTACCATGAAAGCATTCTATGATGCTAATTCAAGCTACCCTTAGGAGAAGCACTATGGTTTAATCCAAGGCTACCATGAGAACTCCTAAATCAAGCTACCAATCATGGTCTTATCATACCAAGTCAAGCTATTCATGAATGGACCTTAAGTCACAACTTTAAGCTATTCTAGTCTAACTTACTTTGATTCATTTTGGGTTAGGAAGCCCGTTAACCTAGAATCAGTCTATGTGAGAGGACCTTTCATCTACTAGAATATTCATGCCTAAGTGTGCAAATGAGAATATATCTTCAACAATACACACCAACATCACCTCATATTAGCTTTACTCTCAAAGACCTAACATTCGTAGTTCATCATATTAACTTTACTCTCAAACCACTATGAACCAACATTCATAACTACAAGCCTTACTCTCAAGTTTTGCTTCTTACAATCATCATTCATACCTAGATTTCAAGGCATTCTAATCACATTCACCATTATTAAGTGATTCTAGTCATAATTAATCATAAAGGTTCAATTTCAATTTTACTAGTCATGACCCATCATATATACCATAATCTAGTTCAATTAATATCTACAATATTTCATTCATGAACAATTACTATACAAGACATCTATTCTAGAAGATCAATCTATAAATCCACAATTGCACCTTTCATAGCATAAACCCACATAATATCCATATCATCAATTTGACAAGGATTAACCATGGAAAACATATAAATTCATCATAATATCATAACTCAATACTAAATAAGTACTATCCACTCAATTTGAATCATACTCAACACTACCCACAACATAGGAAGAAAACCTAGCTAGAATTGGGTTTTGTCTTCAAAATTGGGGGAAAGCTAGGGGGTTCCATGTATTGAAGAATCCATGCATGAATAAGCTAACATACCTTGATCATAAGGCCCTCAAAAATCTTGGAAGAATAATGGAATTTTACTTAGCTCGGACCCTTCTTCATCTTTTTCTTCTTCTTCTTGGAATTTCCTAGAGAGGATTTTTGAGATGAAGAACTATGGGATCTTTTGGAGTTTTTGAATTAATGACTAAGTTGGGGTGGTTAGAGACTTAAAATACTTTAAATAGGTGTATAAAGTCCATATAAAGAGACCCCAACTTAAAACAAACTAAAAAGGAATTTACTAAAAAGACCCTCACTAGGCAGCCCACTCCCAGGCACCATGACAGTGCTGATGAACCGTGGTCAAGACCACGAGACGTGGTCCTGCCCATGGTTCTTGGGAAGTGGGTTGGCTAATGTGTCTTGGCCTCTCTCATTCAAAGGCATCCTCAAGAGCCTTCCCACGGGTCGTGGTCTTCACCACTGGCCGTGAAGTGGCTCGTGAAGGTGAGCCAATTTGAGGGAGCCTTGAGGGGCACACTACCTCACCAACCATAGGTGGTACCACAATCTGTAGTGGACACGACGATCCATCTAGGCTCTCGTGGTCATGGGAAGTGCCATGGAAAGAATGGATAAGACTTGTCTCTTGCCTTGCCCCTTGCCCCTTTGTGTTTGTTCATGACCTCAAGTATGGACTCTAGCCTTCAATTTAACCCTATATGGTCTACTAATTTACGTGATGTTACAAGCTAATACTTGAAAGGCAGCCCTTAACTCTACATTGGATACTTGCTCGGCCAAAGGATCGATCGGAATTTAAGGATCTTTGGGAGGAGCTTCTTGTTCCGCATTCTCCCTCACATTCCTTCTAGTGTAAGCTCTTCTCGAAGCGATATCCTCAAGAACATATGATAAGGATTAGGAGAGAGACCTTATAGAGTTAAACTCTATCGCACGACTAAAGAGTAATGAAAGAAGGGGAGTTTCCTAATAATCTTGTAACCTCTCATTCATAAATGTGGTACGCTTCACACTAATGAACAAGACTCAACTAGACGTGGCTTATGAGACATCCTAGGACCATTCTAAACCTCATGCTATGATTACAAAGTTTGTCACGACCTATGGGTACCCTCTAGATGTAACATGGCGTATAGAACCCCGAAGGGCTTCATATAAGCCACTTAGCTCTCATAACATAAGAACTAGAACAATAAGAGTAAAACAAAAGTCCAAGTCAAAAACATCTTTATAAAACCAAAGCGGAAGTCTTATACATTTGTCTCATCATAGCCATCTCATACAATATAATGAAATTGGGCCTAGCCCATACATCATGTCCAAAAGAGAAAATACATGAGAGAAAGTGAAACAATAAAACTCCATCCTCAAAGAATGAGGACTCACCAAAATCTCATAATATCTCATAGCAACCTCTAGCCACGAAACTGAGTACCCTGACTACTGGACCATACATTTCAAAAAATGTAGGCAAGAGTATGCGTTAGTACAAAACAATGTACCAACTATGATAGCCATGCATAAACATTTAAATCATGCTAAAAAGGGACATTTCATTTCATGACATGCAATTGACCAAACTAAAACAGTTTATTAGAGAGTTATAAAACATAAGTCATAAATCATGGTCAATGCAATATAACTTCATCTTTTAAAACCTTTGAACTCATATGCGATACTTCTTGAAGTAGCCTTAGTTCATTATTACTTGTGGAGAATCAGCCTTAACCGACATAGAGACCATATGAGCTATAACATGATCGCCCGGTGTCTCCCACACCTAAAAGGGTTGCCCTACTTGCCAAGGTAAGGACCATGAACTTCTAACTTAAGTGGATTCACTAGTTAATTAACCTATATGGGCACATAGTTAAGGGATAAGGAGATTACTACAAGAAACCCGACCTCTACTAACGGGGGATCTTCCATCTCATGAGATTGCTTCTAGAAACCCGACCTTTAGTACATGAGAGCTTCCATTCCATCATCAATATCCACTCAGTGTTAAGCATAAATCCCATGGAATAGTCATTTCTTAGTTGACTTCATTAATAATGGAATGTTGCCCTTGGACATCCAAACAAAGCTAGTTCATTAGGATAGCTCTTATTCTTAGATTCAATTAGTGTGAAAGCCTTTCAACCTAAGAATCATTTCTTTGTGAGAAAACCTTTCACATCATGCTAGTATATGTTTAGTGAGAATATCCTTTCACAACACTACATCATCATTGGTACTTTACTCTCAAAGCACCCTTAAAATATTTGTATAGATTTCAATAAAAAATGCATAAGTCCATAATTTACCTCTTGAGGTTAAAAACTCACTTTCAATCATCATTACTTAGAAAACATGGGTTAGAAATGGATTTCATCATAACTACATGTAAAGCTTGCAATACATGCTCAATTTCATAAAACTCTTTCTTGAAGATCAAAATCCCACATCATATGATTCATAACTTGAAAACATAGGGATTACATGGGTTCATGGGGAAATCATAAAAAAATCACCATGTTTCATCAATTAATTCATAAAAGATCATAATGCAATCATTTGAATTAATAATGAAAAGAACCATAATAATTGAACAAAACTCTAACTCAATTGGGGAATTCTACATTTTGAAATAGAGGAATTGGGAAACTCCATGGATGGAAGGAATCCATGGATGAAAACTAGCATACCTTGAATAAAAAATCTAGCCTTCAATAGAGAAATTGAGGCGTTGACTTGAAACCCTAGGTTGAATCTTCTTCTTCTTCAAGTTTCTAGAGAGATATATTTGTAGAGAAGATTTGGTTTTCTTTTGGGAATTTGGAAGAATGAAGTGAATGGGTTAATTTTGGGGTTGAAAGAGTTTATATAGGGGTCTTAATGAAGGTTAATATGACGTATTATAAGAACTAATTAATTAGAAAAATACCCAAGTTCCCATGACATTTAGTGGTCAGAGACTTTTGGCCTGACCTACTAATCTTGGACCACGGCTTGTGGACCCACCTATGGTCGCTAGGTCCAGTCGTGGTCCTACCCTAAACATTATTTGAATGGACAATCCACGGACCCACCTACAGTCTGTGGTCCAACCCACGGGTCGTGGTTGTCCATCATGGATGGCACCTGGATATGATGAAATCTGCTAGGCTTTCCTTTTTCAAATCCAGGGTGTTACATTTTCCCAAATGCAGTGTCCGTCATTCAAGGTCATCAGTTTCATTGCTAAGGTTAAATTCGAGATTTCCAAGCTTTGGTGAGTCCTCATGCTTCGAGGATGGGGTTTTATTGTTTCATTTTTTTTTATGTATTTCTCTTATGGACATGATGTATGGGCTAGGCCCAATTTCATTCTATTGTATTAGATGGCTATGATGAGACACGTGTTTTAGACATCCATTTTTCTTTTATAAAATGTTTGGGACTTGGACTATTGTTTTACTCTTATTGTTCTAATTCTTATGTTATGAGAGCTAATTGTCTTGTATGGAGTCCTTCAGGGTTCTATACGCCATGTTACATCTAGGGGGTACCCCTGGGTCATGACAAACTTGGTAATATATTGTGCTTCAGTAGGTTGGTATAGCTCCACTCCACGTACTAACATTTTTTTCAATTTTCTATGTTACAGGGCTAAATGGTTGTGTCTATATTCACTAAAACGAGTCCAATTACGTTGTGTCCTTAACCCCAACAGATATTGAACCTTATTTATGGTTTCCTCCTGTATGTTGTTGTGGTATCTGTAGTGGAAAAGATTTCATGAAATTTAGGCTTTACTGACTATTTTGGTGGATATGTCATTCATTGGGTGCATATACTATTTGGTCTTCTCATGATTGGTTATCTTAATGGTATTATTGACTATTCTGGTGGATATATCATTCATTTTTCTTATGGTGTAGCTGGTTTTACTGCTTCTTATTTGGTAAGGAACAACCTTTTTCCCATCTTATCCTTACTAACATGATCTTATAGCTATACAATTGTTCAAATATGTTTAAGGCCACAGGTTTTAAGGATACTTTGGGTGTACTATTTACCTAACTAGATAAACTTGTACACTATATTTATCAAACATGGTGAGAGTTCTAAAAACACAACCTAACATAGTGAGAGTTTCTAAAATTCGCCATGTCTATCACTGATACAACGGTTCTGAAATTATCTATGTGTTAGTGATACAAAAGTTTCTAAAGTTCGTTCTATATCACTAATACAACAATGCCTTTTGTTTATGTTGTTATGTCAATGATATAGAGAAAATCTCAAAAACAATTATGTCACTAATACAATGTGAATTTGGTAACTGTTGTATTACTAAGACAACAAATTTCAAAACACGTTGTATTACTAATACAAAGCGACTTTCATAAGTTGTTGATACATTGGTAATTTTCCAAACTAACGCTATGTTTGATAATTAGACCTCAAACTATTGCTATTTCTCAAAAAAAAAAGCCTTTTTTAAACGTTGGCCGAACCAACACTATATAAAATGAAATAGACAGAAGGAATAAATGAACAAAACAAAAGAAAAAAACAATGAGAAGGAAAAAACTATAGCTCTATATTGAAGAGTAAACTTTCCTATGATGCTCTTGAAGTAAAATCAATGAACTCTTTTTAAAATTAGGTTTCCAGTAAACCATATCACATGACTCTGTCAAGCCTTGAACACTTCTAGAGTCTTGCCAAATTTCACAACTTCTTCTTATTCATAGTCATTTTATTAGTAATATTTCACCCTTTAGGATCCAAGCTACAAAATTAAGGAAATTGAAACAAGTTTTGAGCATTCATTTCACTAAAGAGTATAACTGATGACCTTCCTATGTAAACCGTGCAAAACAAATTCGGTGATGAGTATTTAAATTCACTCACAAAACTTTAACTTTTAATCATTTGAATTCCAGTTATTTACTTTCTTTCTTAATTGTGTCTACCCTATTAATTTTACTTATTTTTCCTTGGAAGTATAATCAACATTCAAAAACATTTGTGGAGTATTCAAGGTTTGATTTGGCATAGTACATGTTCGGTGACCAAGTCAGAAACTTTTATCATCTCATTACACATGATTCTGATAACTTACTCATGACTTTTAAAACTTATTTGTGAAGTAGTTAATGATTTAATGATTGTTACGAAAAGATTAAATATTGATATCTTCTTCTAGGAATTCAAATATCCTGTCACGACCCAGGGGTACCCCCTAGACGTAACATGGCGTACTTGACCCCGAAGGGGTTGCATACAAGCCCTTAGCATAATCATAACATAAGATCTTAGAAAATATGGGAAAATTTAAAACTTCTTTAAAACCATACAATCAAAAACATTTTTGTAAGCAAGCGGAAGTCTTTACTAAAACTTTGCCTCAAACCATCTACTTAAACTCTTGAATAAAAGACTTGGGATGCAGCCCACACAAATGTCTACAACATAAAGAAAAGACATAAAGGAAACGTAAGGGGTTTGTCCTCAAAACTATGAGGACTCACCAATTCTGTAACTCCTCTTGCACGATAGAAACCTAGCCTTATAGTAACTCAATCTTCGAACCCTACATTTGATTCGAATGTACGCAATATGCATTAGTACAAAATGTACCAAGTATGATAGCTAGCACAACACCATAAAAGCATCTCAAAATGGTTAGTCAACATAAGACATAATCATAAGAGATAATAACATAAACATAGCATAATCTCCAACATAAGCATCATATCATCACAAGTTAACCTAAGACATAGTTAATGAGCATCGGAGTTAAATCATAATCATAGTAAGCCAAGTATTCAACATAAGCATCATATAAGCGTAATTGACTATTAGTCATCCATACTATAATAGCACCATTCTCAAGTAACCTCAAAAGCATACATGTGCAAAGCAAGAATAGCATCCGATAATAATACCCAAGCCAAGTATCCCTTTTTTGGTCATCTTAATCATAGTCCATATACATGGTCAACTCTTTAAGCTTTTCTACGCCATAAGGGCACCATACTTCTAAGTAACCTCAAAGCACACTTGTGCAATGCATGAAAGGCATCCCATACTACCCTTCACACTAAGCATAACATTGAAGTCATCTTAGTCATATCCACCCTCCATTGATCTCATTACAAACCTAACTATCATAACTAATGGGATCTCTCAGCTTTAGTCAACTATAACTAGGAAGGGAAACTATATCACAATCCTATCTCAACTCCTTTCTTTAGTAACCTTAAGTCATACTTGTGCAATTCATGAATAGCACCCCATAATACTACTCATGCTAAGTACTACTTTTAGGTCCTCACACTATTACTTCTTGACTTGGAACCTAATTCCCTTCTTTAACTTTTAGAAAAATATGAGGTACTCTCTTAAGCACATCTTAGTTCATTATTAAGTTGAACCCTATGAGATACTTCCTTTAGTATGTCTAAGTTCACTATTAGCATGGATTATATGAGATACTTACTCAAGCATGTCTAACCCCTTTATACTTTGAACACTATGAGATACTCTTGAAACGACCCCAAAAAATTCCCGAAAATGTGCTTCGGAAACACCTATAATTGTAATTTCCATATATCTCAAAATCCGTTTCGTTTTTCGAAAATCCGACTTCATATTCTTGTTTAGGGGGTCAAATTGAGTGGGAAATGGGTCTAACCCAAATTTTAGAGCAACCGTATCAAAATCCAAAATTTCCAAGTGAAGCCTTTTTCGAGGGTCTACTTTGGAGGGTCATATCTCCTAGCACACAAATTATTTGGTGGCCAATAATATATCCATGGAAAGCCCTTTGAGTTAGCTATCTAACGCACTTCGTTTCACCTTATTCGGAGTTCGGACGAAGAAGTTATGCCCATTTTCGTAAAGTCTGTCCGGCAGAAAATCCAAATTCCAGTAGCTGATTTTACTGTTCATCTACTGTTCACCCGCCTGTTTTTTTTTCTAAGTGTTGGACCCTTTTTTTCAAAGGACTTATATTAATTCCTAGATACCATAATCCAATTCCCATCCCAAAAAAAAAACATTTCCCTCTCTACAATCCTCCATTTAAGAAGAAGAAGAAGTGGGAGCTAGGGCTTTGGATTCAAGGCTTTCTTCATCAATTTTCGTGGGAGATCATAGCAAAGGTATGGGGGTCTTGATCCTTGTCTAATTTTCCATACAAGGAGCCAAATCCAAAGTTACTTCAAAATATGAAAAATCTAGGTTTTCACTCAATCTCATGGGTTCTTCCATCAAATGGTTTTAAAAGGTTTCTAATGGCACTTTATGGTTATATTGTTGTTGTATTGACGATTTAAGATGAAAATACTCCATGAACCCATGATTTCTCTCTATTCCTAGTTTATGCCTTTATGAAGTGGTTGCTAGATAATGAATGTATATGAATCAAACTTGTTTAAAGGTCTTTAGATTGTTGAAGTATGTCATTACCCATGCTTATTTTATGGTGTATTGTTGGTGTATTGGTATGTGAGGCTTATGGCCTTAAAGGCATAGTATGAGAAATTGGAGTGTTATCATGACATTATATGAATGAGAATCCAATGAAGATAATGTGATCATGTTATGAATGTAAAGGTGTTGTTGTAGGTTGTTCACTGTTTTGGTTGCATAATTACTACCCTAATTTCCATGCTCTTTGATTTCATTACATGCCTTCAAGGTGTTTGACAAAATGTCCAACTATGGAGAATTGATAAATTGATGTTTTAAAGCTTGAGTTATGAGATGTATGGAACTTCAAAGATGTGTTGATGACAAACTAAGCTTGTGTATATGTTCATTCCATACGTGAGATTGCATTAGAGCCTAATGAGAATTTCCTATATAAAGTGTTGCATGACCATGCCCGGTCCGGGGGAAAAGAACCGGACAACCATGTGAGAGGTTTATATCTCACCACCTAGGATGTTTGGGGTGTGACCAACATCAACCATGTGAGAGGTTTATATCTCACCACCTAGGATGTTTGGGGTGTGACCAACATCAACCATGTGAGAGGTTTATATCTCACCACCTAGGATGCTTGGGGTGTGACCAACATCAACCATGTGAGGGGTTTATACCTTGCCACCAGGGTGTCCGGGTGTGAACGGCATCCCCCATCCTAAGTTGGGGTTATAGATTGGTTGGATCATGCATACACATATGATATCTACTATTAGTATAGATTTACTTAAACATGTTTGACTTCACTTTGATCATGCATCCTCATATTGTTATTCATAATGCCTATGAAACTATTTCTTGTATTTCGATTGTGTCCTTGTTTATTGTTGTGTTGCACCCCGCATACTTAGTACATTCCAAGTACTAACGCATATTTTGCCTACATGATGTCACCATGTAGGGACCGGAGCTACTCTTGATCCTTCTCTCCATTCACGTGGCTAGTACGACGCTTATCCGAGTTTGTTGGTGAGTCCTCAATAATTCGAGGGCTATGTTATGTTTCTTACTCCTATGTTTTGAGACTTTAGCTTGCAATTGTATTTTAACTATGAGGGGAGCCGGTAATATGTCATGGCCCCCGTCCTATCTATGTATGTAGAGGTGTGAGTTGGACAAGTATTTTGTAAACGAGCTTGACTCTTATTCTATGATGTCATTTTGAAATGGTTTGCCTTAGTCCTTATTTCCCGTTAATTAATGTTGAATGTACTTCCGCGACCGATGAAGTGTGATGATAAGTTTGAGAGGCTTGTTTGGGGTTCCTTCGGGTTCCTCATTCGCCATGTCACGTCTAGGCCCTAGGCTTGGGTCGTGACAACTCTCTTATGTATGTCTAAGTTCCTTCATCACATGGAACCTATGAGATACTACCTTAAGCATGTCTAAGTCCATTTATACTCTTGAACACTATGAGGTACTTCATTAAGTACATCTTAGTTCAATTATGCTTTAGAACACTACGAGATGCTTCTTTAAGCATGTGTTAGTTCATTGGATATGGAGATTGCTACTAGAGACCTTGAATCAAGTATGTGAATGCTTCCATCTCATGAGAGCTAACTTTGGGAAAACCTACACTCTACTACGTAAGATTCCCCCTTCAACTTGGATAGTCCTCACATCAACTAGGTGTGGTTCTCCCTGCAACTTGGAGCCCAGACCCTACTCCATCTCATTGTAAATGTCCACTTGGAGCCAAGCATACAACCCGAAGGTTTATTTGTTAATCCTTGCTTAACACTCATGTCTCATGGAATGATGTCCTAGAGAACCAATCCATGTTCAAGTGATTCTATCACTTCATACTTTCAAGCATTAATAAAGTAGATTAGGTGAGTATATGCCTTTCACCACAAATCCACCTATTAGACTTCTATTCATCACATTGACTCTACTCTCAAAGCCCTAGTGATTCAATATTCATGACTACAAGCCTTACACTCAAAGCTTTACTTCTATCATCATTCATATCTATGTTACAAGATACTCAAGTCATAGGATTTATCTTTAGGCAATTGTAGTCATATTCTTCCTTATAAAGAGACTTTAGTCATAATTCATCATGTATGATGAATATCAAGCATTACTACTCAAGAACCATCCTATTCACATTACTCTAAATTAATACATGCATATATGTTCTAGCCCTAGACAATTACTAGTCAAGGCATTAATTCTAGAAGATCACGTTGACCATCAATTTCACCATCCATGGCAATAACCCACATAAATCATCTTCATCAATTAGACTAGTGTAATCATGGAAATTATATAAATTCATCATAATATCATGAATTAACAATAAACTAATCATACATAAGTATCATCCAACCAATTGGAGTCATACCCAACTACACCCACACATTGGAAGCCTAGCTTAGATTGGGGTTCTTCGTCACAAATTAGGGGAAACCTCGCGGACTTTATGGGTGGAATAAACCATAGATGAATAAGCTAAACATACCTTTAATAAAAGCCCTAGCACAAGCTCTCAACAGTGGACTTTGTTCTTGACCCAAGCTTCAAGCTCCATCTTCTTCTTCAATGGGGGTTTTCTAGAGAGAGAAATATTCTTTCGAGGGGATGAAGTTGGGTTTTCTTTTGATTCTAGGGAGGATGACTTAATTGAAGGAAACTTGAGTCAAACGATTATGTACTTTACTAGGGAAGAATAAATCAATGTAGTATCAATTTAGGGACAAATAACTAAAAACCCCTAAGATTCTAACTTAAAACTGCAAATCTACATGCTGAAGCTCGCCAAGGGCTCTTGGCGACTCGCCAAATGTGCCCTCAGCTCACCTAATTTTACAGTGAGTCGACTTGGGGGTTAAGTTGACTTAGACAATAGGGGAGTCAACTTCGACGATGGGGGATTCATCTTCGGCGATGCACTGATTAGAATGGCGAGACCGACTTTCCTCGCCTAAAGTTACAAAATGCAGGACATCAAGAATCAAGCCAAAAAATGAGGAGGCTCAACTTGGTGGATCACCAAGTCGACTCGGATGATCGCCTAGTCGACTAAGAAGTAAATATTTTTCCCTACTCTTAATCCGGGGTGTTACATATCCCATCCAAGGATATGATGGATTTAGCAAGGTATAGCAAACAGTATATTGATGGTGTTGAATCATTCCTAGATTTTGCTTACTCTTATGGAGATCTTCAAGGAGAGGAAATTCAGTTTTCATGTGCAAAATGTTGTAATTTTCGTTGGACTAGAACGAATGTAGTGTATGATCATCTAATATGCTATGGATTTGTTAAAGGCTATACAAGATGGATCAATCACGAGGAATGGGATATCAAGTTGAATGTTGATGATGATATGGATTACTCGCATGATGATATTGATGGGCTGTTGAATGATCAATTTAGAGATGTTGCACAGACTGAAGGAGTTTATGATGGTCCAAATGAAGAAGCCAAGAAATTCTATAACTTAGTTGAAGAGGTAAGCCAAGAATTATATCCTGGTTGTACAGGATTCTCTAAATTAGCATTCACACTTCGTTTATATTTGTTGAAGTGTCTACATGGATAGAGCAATGAATCATTCACTTCTCTTTTAGATTTATTAAAAGAGGCGATGCCCGAGTTGAACATTCCTCCGTTTGCAATAAAACCATGTCTGTGGTTAAGAATCTAGGTCTTGATTATGAGAAATTTTATGCATGTCCCAATGATTACATGTTGTTCAGGAATGATCATAAGGATGATGAATTTTGTCATACTTGTGGAGCTTCACGATATATTAAATCTCTTGAAGTTGATACTGAGCTTGAGCATTCAAAAAAACAACATCGAGTTTCAGCAAAGAGTTTGAGACACTTTCCATCAATTCCTAGACCCAAAAGGCTATTTATGTGCTAAAAACTGACAGATTCTTTGAGGTGTCATAATGAGAAGCATTCTGAAGATGGAAAGTTAATTGAAATGACCCAAAAGGTTCTTAAAAATGTGCTTCGGAAGTTACCGGAAACTTGTTTAGCTATATCAAAAAAAATCTGTTTCATTTTTCGAAAATCCAACTTCATATTCTTGTTTAGGGGGTCAAATTGAGTGGGAAATGGGTCTAACCCAAATTTTAGAGCAACCGTATCAAAATCCGAAATTTCCAAGTGAAGCCTTTTTCGAGGGTCTACTTTGGAGGGTCATATCTCCTAGCACACAAATAATTGGGTGGCCCATAACATATCCATGGAAAGCACTTGGAGTTAGCTACCTAACGCACTTTGTTTCACCTCATTCGGAGTTCGGACGAAGAAGTTATGTCCATTTTCGTAAAATCTATCCGGCAGGAAATGCAATTTCCAGTGAGCGTTTTTACTGTTCACCCGCTTCATTTTTTTTCTAAGTGTTGGACCATTTTTCCAAAGGGCATATGTTATTTCCTATATACCATTAGTTCAATTCCCATCTCTAAAACATTTCTGAAAACACCTCTCCCATACTTAGACACATTTTCTCTCAAGTTCTCTCAAGAACCCTAATCCAAAACCTTCCTCAAGATTGAAGAGACTCTTGCTCCAAGTTCCAAGCTTCCATTGAAGACACTCTCAAGACCTTCATAAGAACTCAAGGTATGTGGTGTTGAACTCATGGGTCCTTCCACCCATAGTGCCTAGACTCTATTCTACCCACTAATTCATGGTTTAAGTTAAGATTCATAAATTAGTCTTGTTCTTTGTAATAATTTCCTGCACATTGAATTTTAAACATGAAAAGTGATTGTTTTGAGCATGTTGTGACTCTAGAACTTGAATCTAAATTTGGAATGGATGTGGAGATTTTCATGTGGTATTGTGGGTGTTAAAAGGTGTTGTTGTAGGTTGTTCACTGTTTTGGCTGCATAATTACTACCCTATTTTCCATGCTCTTTGATTCCATTACATGCCTTCAAGGTGTTTGACAAAATGTCCAACCATGGAGAATTGATGAATCGATGCTTTAAAGCTTGAGTTATGAGATGTATGGCAATCCAGAGATGTGTTGATGACAAACTAAGCTTGTGTATATGTTCATTCCATACGTGAGATTGCATTAGAGCCTAATGGGAATTTCCTATATAAAGTGTTGCATGACCATGCCCGGTCCGGGGGAAAAGAACCGGACAACCATGTGAGAGGTTTATATCTCACCACCTAGGATGCTTGGGGTGTGACCAACATCAACCATGTGAGAGGTTTATATCTCACCACCTAGGATGCTTGGGGTGTGACCAACATCAACCATGTGAGGGGTTTATACCTTGCCACCAGGGTGTCCGGGTGTGAACGACATCCCCCATCCTAAGTTGTGGTTATAGATTGGTTGGATCATGCATACACATATGATATCTACTATTAGTATAGATTTACTTAAACATGTTTTGACTTCACTTTGATCATGCATCCTCATATTGTTATTCATAATGCCTATGAAACTATTTCTTGTATTTCGATTGTGTCCTTGTCTATTGTTGTGTTGCACCCCGCATACTTAGTACATTCCAAGTACTAACGCATATTTTGCCTACATGATGTCACCATGTAGGGACCGGAGCTACTCTTGATCCTTCTCTCAATTCACGTGGCTAGTACGGTGCTTATCCGAGTTTGTTGGTGAGTCCTCAATGATTCGAGGGCTATGTTATGTTTCCTACTCCTATGTTTTGAGACTTTAGCTTGCAATTGTATTTTGACTATGAGGGGAGCCGGTAGTATGTCATGGCCCCCGTCCTATCTATGTATGTAGAGGTGTGCGTTGGACAAGTATTTTGTAAATGATCTTGACTCTTGTTCTATGATGTCATTTTGAAATGGTTTGCCCTTAGTCCCTATTTCCCGTTAATTAATGTTGATTGTACTTCCGCGACCGATGAAGTGTGATGACAAGTTTGAGAGGCTTGTTTGGGGTTCCTTCGGGTTCCTCATTCGCCATGTCACGTCTAGGCCCTAGGCTTGGGTCGTGACATTAAGGCATCCCGTTGAAGGTCTAGCATGAAAATATTTTGATAGGTTTCATCGAGATTTCACACTAGATTGTTGCAATGTGAGACTTGGCTTGCCAAGTGATGGGTTCAATCCATTTCGAACCATGAGTGTATCACATAACATATGGACAGTTATGTTGATGGTGTATAATCTACCGCCTAAGATATGCATAAAATATGCATATTGTATACTTTCTTTACTTATACTTGGGCCGCGATCACCTGTAAATGGCATTGATATTTATTTACAACCATTGATAGACGAGTTAAATTTATTGTGGAATTATGGGGTTAAAACATATGATGCTTCAAGAAATCAAACTTTTCAAATGCGGGCAACTCTTATGTGGACAATCAATGACTTTCGTGCATATGCTATGTTATCTGGTTGGAGTACAAAAGTAAAGTTTGCTTTCCCTTGCTGTAACTATGGAACTAATTCTCTCTATCTTAAACATAGTTGGAAAATGTGTTATATGGATAATCATGTTTTTCTACCCACGGATCATCCATCGAGATCTAACATAATTTCTTTAAATGGAAAACTGAATTTGGGCCTCCTCCACCTTTCTTAAAGGGAACTGATGTGCTTAATAGCTTACAAGATTTTGAAAATGTGTTTGGAAAGAAGATAAAGAGATCAAATGATGGCCCATGGAAAAAAAGGTCAATCTTTATTGAATTACCTTATTGGCAGCACAACTTGTTACGCCACAACCTTGATGTAATGCAAAAACCTACTATGATTTGAAAGATATGGGAATCAAAAAGAACATTCATCCAAAAGACAAAAAAGATAGTAAGAGAACAAAGTTTGCAAAAGTGTTCTTCTCAATGACAAATGGAGAGAAATCATGTTTTTGTGGAGTTTTAAAGACAGCCAAGCTACCTGATGGTAGTGCCTCCAATATATCTAGGTGTGTGCACTTGGATGAAAGAAAATTGTCTAATTAAAAAAAACCATGATGCTCATTTCAGGTTACATTACTTGGTTCCTAAACTAGTTAAAAGCATTCTTCTTAGTCATGTAGATATTCCTTTGATTCGTCTTAGTTCCTTCTTCCATTGTTTGTGTCAAAAAGTAATCAAATTGGAGGAGCTGGATTGCTTAGAAGTATAGATCATAGAAACAACAAATTAGTTGGGGCATATTTTTCCTCTTTCATTTTTGATATAGTGATTCATTTGCCTATTCATTTGGCGAATAAAGTAAGATTAGGAGGTCCAGTTCAAAATCAATGGATGTATTCCACTAAAAGAGAAATGGGTACATTCAAATCATACATTCGCAACAGACGTTATCCGGAAGGTTGCATAGAACAGACACGAGTGGGAATAGATTGTATGAATTTATTCTCCAAATATCTACATGGGGGTGTGCATAGCAGATTTAACAGAAGATCCCGAAGTAATGATGAATGTGACCCAAGTGATGCAGAAACTTTGAGTTTGTTTCCTAACAAAGGAGTTCCTTTAGGAGCAAAGAAAACTGATCCATTCATTTTAGATAACAAGTAACTAAGTCAGGCACATGCATACTTATGTGGAAATTATCATGAGGTTCAAGAATATATTACGTACCTTAATTTGAATATATTATTCTTTTTGTATAATTAATTTTTAAGTTATTTTATTTATTGTTTTGACAAAATAAACTACATGTTGTGTAGAGAGCATGAGCAAGAGATTAATAATCAACCACGAAGATCTAAATGGATCAAGGCCAAGAATAATTGTCAAAACTTCTCTCAATGGTTTGAAACTCATGCTTTGCAAGAGGGTGTGCCTAATTTGATAAAACAATTGTCTAGAGGACAAAATTTGGTTGCAAAAAGGTATTATGGGTATCTCATCAATGGATATAGATTCCATGTTAGGTAGTGTGATGCAAGGTGTAAAATAAAAAATAGTGGTGTTACACTAGTTGCCTCAACTACAAGCTTTGCAAGCTCAAATGATAAAAATATGATTGTTGCAGATTGATATTGTTGAGTTAGACTATTACAGTCTTTTTATGGTTGTTCTATTTAAGAGGGATTGGTATGAGGTTGAAAATGATACTTATGTCTATTTTAACAAGAGATGCTCTCAGGAAGAGCCTTTTGTGCTTGGATCTCAATTACACCAATGCTTCTATGTGAAAGATCCATATGATCAAGATAGACATTATGTTATGAAGAATATTCCGAGATTTGTTTAACATGGGTGATCAAGTTGAATCTAATCTCCCACAGAGTTATGAAAACCAGCCATCTGAACATTTGATGGGACCATCTATACCAAAAGATAGTGATGAAGTACTTTTAACAAGGACTGATGTACCTGAAACAATTATTGATGTGCCTTCAGAGGAATTTGTTACTCAATAGCTTGAAGTCGAGTATGAAGAGGAGTTTGAAGATGAGTCTGCAAATGGATTTGAAGACGAGTCAAAAAATGAGTATGAAGATGAGTCTAAAAATTAGTATGAAGATGAGTCTAAAGATGAGCTTGAAGATGAGTCTGAAGAAGAGTTTGAAGATGACACACCATGAGTTTCATTATTTTTGTGATGACCATATAGTGCTCACTTACTATTTTTGTTATTTAATTGTTTTTTTTGGTACAAATACATTAGGATATCTAATATGTGGAATTGAATATTAGATCTCTACAATGTTTAAGTATTCTATTGGCTTTTTTCATGCGCCCAATTGTTCTTTAATTAAGTTGTAACACCCCGAAAATTCTATGACTTAAGTTAGAGCATCACCTTATGAATAATGATTTAAAATTAGTTAAAATGATGTTTATAAACCTAAACTAATGTAATTGACTTGGTTTGGAAGAGTAAAAGTCTAAACGTCCAGAAACGACCACAACGTCCGGAAAATAGAGAAGAATGTGTTCTAGTGTGTCCTTAGGTTTTGGGCAGGTTGGGAGTGTCGTATGATGGTATAATCTAGTGAAAAGGTTTAAAATAGGTAAATATATGTTCCTAGGGTCAAAACGTATGAATACGACTCCCCGGGGCCACCATAAGGGACCCCAAGGAGGACCCCAACCTTAGCCAAGCAAGCACCCAAAGCAGCTTGCAAATTGCACTTAGAGGGAATAGAGGTGCGTCGCGCACTTGCTCCCCCAAGGAGCAAAAATTCAGTTCGCGACGCGGTCGTGTCGCGGACTCTACTGTCTCGAAATTTAATTCCAAATATCTTCAGGGAACAGCTCCGTGTCGCGGACTTGTTCCGCGACGAAAATGCAGAAATTCAGAAATCTATTTTTACGTCATTAAAGAGTCCATTTGAGTGAGGGGTATTTAGGGAACTTTAGGGGACGTGTATATAATGATTTTTAAGTATATTTACCTCACTTTTATCACTCAAACACAAAACCCCAAAGATCTAAACCTAAAGTTCCTCCTTCTCTCTACTCTCTCTCTTTTCTCAAGAACTCCATTGATGAAAATTGGAGCTTCAAGAAGAAGACCAATTCTCCAAGGATTCAACTCGGATTTTCGTGGTTAATTCGTCAATAAGGTATGGTTGCTTATCACCATTGGGATTCCTTTCCCCAAGAGGCCCCTTCAAGATGAATTTCAAAATCTCCAATTACTAGGTTTCAATCCAAAAACGTGGGTCTTCTTTCTAAAGTGAAATTGATGTTATTAACTGACTTTGAATGATGTTATATGAACAATTATGGATGAATTTATGTTGTATTGGTGGTTTCTTGAGGAATTCCTCATGAGACCCATGTTTCTCCTTATTTTCCTAATTCTAGCCCTAGTTTGTGTTGGATATTGATTGAAGGCTATGAATTGAATGTGATGTCATGTAATTCATGTTTGTATGATGATGATTTTAACCTAGGTTATGTATAATTTCTATGAAATTAGGAATGAGTCTTTGAATGAAGCCTTGAAGGCTATGAAGGGAATATGTCAATCGTTTATATTGATGTTGATTATGTTATTACTTCATGAATTACGTTGTATTATGTATTGGTTATGAATTTCTTGGTAATTGAAGTATGGATGTCCCACGAAGGGTAAGAAGGTATGAAGGTTGGTTCTTCTTTGAACTCAAGTATGAAAGGTGAATTACTTAGATTGTAATGATGCTATACCTAATGTGTTATTGTGGTGTTAATGACCTAGTTTCCTCATCCTTAACCCTCTACACTTGAATTAGCTATGAAGTATGTATGTATATTATGGTATGATTGCTATATGATTGAAAGGTAGTTCTAATGATTGTAATGTAATGTAAAGTGAAAGGTTTACTCACTTGCTAAGTGTCTCTAAAGTGAAAAGATTGTTACTCACTTATGAAGACATATGAGCTATTATGGTAAGATGTCTACATAAGAGTCTAGTAAAGGCTAATGTGAACTTATGTTATGACTAAAGATGATTACCAAAGGGAATTAGATGTTTAGCACCGAAAGGGCATGTAAATGAGATGGGGTCTCACGTTTAGTAAGTTCGGCTCCCCACATGGGTTTCCTCACGTTTAACAAGTCTGAATTACCTACAGTATGTGTTGTCTCATGAGATGGAAACCCCCACTTTTAGTAAGTTAGGTTTTCTAGAAGCAATCTCCTTGACCCTTAACTATGTGCCCACATAGGACTCTAGCTTAGTGGATCCACCTATATAGCTTTGTATGAATGGTTACACCTTAGGCAAGTGTCAACCCTCTCTTTTCGGTGTGGGAGTAGAGCACCGGATTCCATGTAGCTCTCATGTTCTATGTCGGTTATTGTAATATTTCCCTAATGTAAAAGTAAATGAAGGTATGAAAGGTGTGAACTCTTACTAGGGATTTCTTAAGGGTTTCTACATAGTGTAACGGAGGGTATGGAACTTCTCTTGCACATTGCACTTGTGGGATCCTAAGGGATGGTTGTAGTAATGTTCTCTTATGATTATGATTATTATGACTTATGTATGTTGAAGCTATGTTATGTATGATCATTATGAATGTGGTAATTTATGATGAAATATGATCTTATGAATGTATGCATGAAGTAGGTTGCTTAATGTGATACTTGGCTTTGAATAGGGTTTTGGGGTTCTATTCTTTGCATTGCACTAGTATTGCTTGGGCTATCTACATGTTGGGATGATATTATGTTGGTTTGGACTATGATACTTAATTTGTGTGCATATTGGATTTACTTGGCAAAAAACATGTTTTGAATAAAATGTCATTTTATGCATGTTTCAATGGTTTTTATGCATAGTAGCCATACTTAGTACGTGTGTTGTACTAACCCATATCTTCTCCCTTTTCCCAAACATTTAGGTTCGGGCCGTTGAGGATTCAAGATTACTTGTCAAGACACTTGGAGTTGCTTCCCCAAGTTGGTGAGTCCTCAAGTCCGAGGACAAAACCCTATGATCTAGCTTCTATGTTTAGTTCTTTACTTATGTTGAAAGACATTGTTGTACTTCCTATTTGCAAGACTTCTTATTGATGTAAGGGCTAAGTCCCATTTTCGACACTTCTATGTCTAGATGGTGCATTCTGCCGAAGTTAGATTCTATTTTTCATATATGAGTGAAGTTGAACTTCCAAAGTAAATGTTTTAAATTTTCCGTGATTTTATTCTATGATACATGTTATGATGAATGCTAAGGGTTGTATAGGACCTCTTCGAGGTTGAATATGCCGGTAACGACTAGGGGGTGCTCTCGGGTCGTTACATAAGTAAATTATGTTAGCTTCTTATCTGATTATTATTTTATTGAGGAACCTATACTTCTAACTGAATATTGTTTAATTTGACTGTTTGTTGGCACAAACTTATATGAGTAAGGTTAGTAATCTCTCCACTATTACTGGTACAATTATCAAACTACTTCATGACATGTAAATATGAATTGTTGTTGTTATTCACTTATTTGTATTCTTATTTGTTTCCTATGATTATCAGGCAGTGGACTCTAGAGGCAGAATAGTGAGCCTTGTAGTTTGAAGTCGCTCCTGGTGTCATCGTTGTCCCGAGTCCGTCGCCCTAAGAGATGTACAACTCTTTACCTTTAATTTTTCCTTGTTTTTTTCTGACCAAGAGTTTTATGCGTTGTTATGACTGAAATAGTGAGCTGCTAGTTTGTATCAGTTTCTTAGTTGATATGATTTGATCTATTTTCTTAAAGTTAACTGAGTCTCATTTTAGTTTGTTTAAGATAGTATGTAGTTCATTCACTCGCAATTTTAAGTCCGGGTTCTCAAAATGGGGCTGTAAAATCTGGTTGTTTACCTTTCTCTCCCAAGTGTGGCTCAGTTCTGTTTTGAGTGTTGTTCATTAGTCAAAATATGGAAATTTTGCTCAATTTTGTAGTTGTCCTATTCTTAAGTATTTATTTTCATGTTAATATGCTTCTTCACAATCTGAGGTATATGTGTTATACCAAGACCCAAATTCTGGTGCAACATTTAATGGATATGACTGTTATATGGTATTTTGATTCAAAATAAATAATGTGAAGTTATGCTCTGCTAGTTCCTTTAAAAGGATTGCTAGTTCTAAGAGCTTAACTTAATGAAGCTGCAAATTATGTACAGACAAACGATTTCAATCTTGTGGTACTTAGCATAAGCAGGTTGAACTTCTTGTACATCTAGTTTCAGATTAGTTCTTTTGTGTGGTTACTGGTAAGATCTTCATACCATAAGTTTTAAATTTTCATGTTAACAACCATAACCTGTGAGTTATGTTCGAATTATGGTACTTGCATTACAACAATCGTACTTGAGTTGGAAAGAGTGATATGGAAGCCTCAAAGCTAGTTTAGTTTGTAGGCAACTGAGAGGAGCAGTTTGAATTCTTTACGTGTTGAATAGGTTCCTCATAGAGCTTGAACTTGTTCATGCTCATCAGTTAGCATACCTCAAAAGGTGTTTCAAATTGTTTAAATTACCCGTGATAGTACCATGGAAAGGTACAAAATAAGTGCAAACTGATATAGGATTAATGTATGACTCTAACTGAGCAGCATCCTTTAGGTTCTAATGTTATTTCTTGTTTGAAAGAATAGTAATTTCCTTTTGGTTCCAGTGTATTTCAAATCACAATGACTTCCTTGTTTGTTGCTTGGTATCAAGGACAATCAACAAATCCAACATTTTTTTAATTTTATGCTGCTACAATCTGCTATAATAGAGTAATGGAAATTCTGGAAAAAATTGAGCTCTTCTATAACTGCTCTAAAATTTTGCCCACTTAATTTTTCTGAATATTATTTTGTAGGTTTACTTACTATAGGGAAAGAAATCAAAGAGATTAAAACAAAGCGAGAAAAATGAATCAATCAGCAATACAAAAGAAAAGGGTTCGAATCCAAACAAAACTCAAAGTCCATTGAAGAATTTGGATGTTGATAAGCAATATCGATCAAGTGCTGAATTGATCAACACATTTAAGATTAAGGGTGAACATGTTGCAAACGAATGCACCAATGGTGCATAAAAGAAAGAATTCCAAGGATTTCACTCCACAACTAGGAAAGAGTAAATTGTTTGGGCACAAATCAGTGATTCAATCATCTTATGGGGAAGAGCTTAGTACTTCACATATGATTGCAGGGAAAGGACAAAATGGACCTAGGTTATTTCAATCTGGAGAGTACATTCAAGAGAAAGGAATTAAACTTCCTATGCACAACTTCAGGTTTCAAACGTCTCAAAGGAAGGTGTTACTGCTTCTGTACAAGTGACTGGAACAACACTAGGTTATGGAGAGGAATAACATGATATTCAGGATCTACTAAGTTTCAAACAGGTGAAGAGGAAGTTGGTCCTACCAGCCACCAGTGTTGATTAATTTCTGAAAAAACAACAGATACACAAAGAACATGATATTGATCATGATCTACCAAACAAAAAACGGGTAAAGAAGGAGTCAGTCATACCAGCTACTAGTCTTGATCAGTTTTAGAAAAACAAGGCATAGTCCTAGGTGATGAAATAAAATAGGTTAACCACACAGTAGCTGATGTCGAATATATGTCAGCTTCTTCTATTCATTAACATAGTAAAGGATTGGATGATCTTGAGGATTAAGAAGAAATCGGCGAGGATGAGTGTATTATAGATGAGAAAGTTGACATTGATTGTTGTACAAAAGGTATATCTTAAATCTTGTAAGATTTATTACTCATTATAAAATATATTTCTTATTTCCTAGTTGTTACATCAATCTAGGGATATCGAAGAAGAAAAAAGTTCGACGACAAACAACATGTAAGAATATTCATGCAAGAAATTTGGAAGAAATGGAGGAGGTGACATTTTATAAAGGACAAGCAATGGTACCAACCGATAAGATAGTGTCAGAATTAACCAAATTTATCGGAATAATTGCAAGGAATCCTAGATTCATCAACTTGATGTACACTAGTTGGCATGCGCTGCCAAAAGATATTAAAAAGCGCATGTGGGAATATATCAATGTAAGAACAATCAATTTTGAGATTGCATATTTTATATTGTGTTTTTACTAATGAAGCTAAATATATTTTATTTTCCATAGTCCAAATTCCTAATTCCAGTAGAAGGAAAGAAATGGGTGACGACTGGTCTTCGTAATGCTTGGAGGCGACACAAACAAAAAATTAAATAGAGATTTTTTGATAAAAATAGTACTATTGAGGATATGCTAGCGAAATGTCCTGATGGCACTCCTGAAGTTCAATTCCGCTAGTTGATCGAGTATTGTAAACACCCAACTGTTCAAGTAAAGATAAAATAGTGCATTTCTACTCTTTGACATATTTTGCATCATATGCATTATTTTCTTTTTGAATTATCAATTCAAACATCTCTTTTTATTAAATTACAGGCAATACCTCAGGTGAATTCTCAAAATGGGAAACAACAAAAGTGGAGGCATCGAATGAGACCAATTAATTATCCAAGAGTACGCGTGGCATTGGTAATACTTAACAGACACATGAATTTCATTTTTCCATACTTTATTGGAGCATGCTGATTTTTTTCAAATTTCTCTTGATATAATTTGTAGCGTGCAGCAAAAGAAAATAATGAGGAACCATCACAGTCTCAAAGTTTATTGCAATTCGTATAAAGACGGGAAAGAAAATTCAGGCTGATACTGAAGTTGCAATAGTATGTTGTTTAAAGGGGATTATTGGTGAATTTATTTCACACTTAAAATTTATATATTGTGGAGAGTGTGACTCCATTGAATTTTATTAAGTATGTCGTCTTCTTCTTCTTGTGCAAGTACGAGGAGATATTAAATATATTTTATTTTGAATTCTTTGCTGGGAAATTTGTTATAGATTTTGTTAGTTCTTGATCGCTATCGGAGGAACAGTTTGTTCGAAAGGAGGGTCAATTAAACTTAACAAATGAATCATTAATTGCTTTTAGCCGTAAAGTAAATAGTTCTTATAGTTAACTATGGATCTCAATTTTATTCAACAGGCTGAACTTTAGAATCGTCAAAATTCTTCGAAAACAGCCGATGATGCCTTCCGGGAAGTGTTTGGAAAGGAGCAACCTGACCGACATAGGTACTATGGCAGATTAGTGACAACAGGTTCTCTAAAAGAAGATGAGGAAACTAACAAGCCAAAACAAAAGCATGCTAATGAAATAAGTTCTCTAAAGGAAGAAATGAATTAAATAAAAGAAGAAATGCTTCATTTTTTTAGTCAATTGCTGCAAAACAACCCTGGATTGAATGCTCAAAATATACCAGGGGTTGTGATCTAACCTTGTTTCACCTGTTGATGCATGAAGCGAACAAGCTGATCTAACCTTCAGGGTCAACTCATGATTCGATTCTTCAAACAGTATTTTGTTGGTTCGTTAAGGTTTTTCTCTCTCTTTCTCTCTTCTGGAACCTCTTAACTGTATTTTCCTCAACTTTGTCTAGTTGTTCCTGTTGGCTATTGGTTTGATCTTGCAGAACAAGATCATTATAGTTATTATGAGTAGAAATAGCAGAGTTAAGTGTCTTGCCTCCTGATTTGGTTGCTGATTTGTGTGTGTAGTTATGGCTCTAGCCGCCAGTTTTTGCTTGGTAGTGATGATAGGAGTTGCAAGGTTAATAGGGATATCATTTTTAGCCTGATGTTGTCTTAGTCAAGCAGCAAATGATTGGATAGTAGTGTAGGGAGCTGGTTGAAAGACTATGTCCTTATTTGCATTTTTCTAGGGATTTGGAGTAGTTTAATCAATGTGAGTACGCGCCTGATTCATCATGTTTGTATCTTTTTTGTAAATTAGGAACATATTTACCAAAGTTGTTAGAGTGTCTTTGGATTTTTGTCTTGCTGCCCCTGTTCTTTGGCTTGAAGTGTACTTGGAGTTGGCATTAATCTTGTGTGATTGTGAATCTGTTTTTCCAGAATTAGGTGTGTCACGTTCCCCTTTTTCCACCTTGATTTCAGTTTGGTTGTTGGTACCCTGCCCCATAAGGGAAGTAAAAGCAAAATGATATATCCTTTAGAGTTTCTGAGAATTCCACCAATTCCAGTTCTGTCTAGGTTCCCAAGTGCCGTGCCACAAAATTGTGATCAATGGGGTCTTTTCCTGGTTTATACTAGCAGAAACACTTGACAGGTTATTGACCGAAATTGTGAGCTTGTTTCTTTTTTCTATAATTCGATCCCAAGTAGATGAGCAAGTGAATCCTCCATTTGCATTGGATTTCCAGATTGGTTGATCAGAAACCATGGGCTGGTAGTAAGTTTGAGTCACAAGAATGATCGGGACAAGATCTGGAGGTGCAGTTTGATAGACAGTGTGAGTAAATGGATTTGTTATTTATGTGATATGTGATGGTCATGCAATGCAAAAATATTTGAAGTGGTACATGAACAACAGTTCAAGGAGAACCTTTTTTGTTAAAGTTGCACACTCTTCTGTTATATGAGATAGGGCATCTCATTATGGATTTAATTTGGTCATTAATTGATTTGTTAAATTTTTTTTGCATGCCATGAAGACAAAAGGAAATGAATATATAGTTATTAAGCTTAGGAGGAAAAACATTTTCATGAGATCTAATATTATTCATCTGAAGGCTTCTTTGTGAAAAAATTGTCTGAAATCGGTTTCCTTTATAGACTACATGGTTTTTGATTTTGTACAATTTGAATGTGTCATTTTCTTTATTATTGATAAAAAAGAGTTGAATGGTATTGTTGGTTTCATGTGAATTACTAACACTTACAAGAACACAAACTAGTGTTCCACAACTTCAAGTTCTCAATATCTTGTTTAATGTCTATTCTTTTTCTGGTACCTTTTTGGTTTTAATTTGCAATCTGGAACTATAATCTGCAATCTAGAATTTGTAATCTGTAATCTTCAACTCAATAAACCTTCAATCTGCAAACTGGAACTGTAATCTGCAATCTGGAACTCAAAAAATCTGCAGTCTGCATTCTGCAATCTGGAACAGCTGCAATATGGAATATGGAACTTCTTGCCTCTTCTATAACTACTGCAATCTGATTTGTTGTACATTCTAAATGTGTAGGGAAATGGACCTGATCAAATTTGAAGGGTTGCCACAAGTCAATTTGATCTCATTGAAGTGGATGATAAAGAGTTTTAGAACTATTGTAAAAGTTTGAATACATTATGTTTTATTTTGTGAAATGTATTCCTTGCTAGAATGTATTGAACTATTGTAAAAGTACTTTTTGAACTATTGTATACCCATATTTAGAATATTGCTTCTATAAGTATGTGTATGTACACAAGACATACTATCTTTTGAAGTTTATTGCAAATCTATATATTTGAATTACTTATTAGCCAATTTAATACTTGAGATTATTTATTGCAAAACAATATTGGTGTTTTTTATTTAGAAATTGTGGCATATAAATATTTTATAGCCAAAATAATATTACCACACTTAAAACACTAGCCATAGCACTGTATATTGTGGTATGCACACGGGCAAGGACTACACTTCAAAGTCTTATCATACATTAGATAGAAAAGGCAACACTTTAAAATCGTGGGCGATAAGGAAGCAAAGGCCACGCATGAAAGTGTAGTTGTATGAGATAGAAATGTTGTTATATGAGGTACTGGAAAGAGTGTCCTTTTTTCCTTTTAAGCGTAGCGGATAAGGCAACACTTGAAAAGTGTCACCTAAACTCTAAGGTTACGCTTCTTTCAGCCACACCTGGAAAAGCGTTGCTTAATGTCAAAAGGTGTGGCCTTTTATCAAACGCCACTATTTTCTAGGGTGGTTGTAGACATAAAATGTGGTAGTGCCAGTTCGGCGAGTCTTCTTTTAGATTATTTGTAACGTTATCTAATGTTTCCCACTTGTTCTTGTAGGAATGACTAGTCCTAAAGTAGCTGGTAGAGACATGCCGCCCTGAAAGCGGGCACGGGGAATTATTATTAATGAGGAAGCAGTTGCGTCTTGGGAAAATGTGACAAAACTACCTCCGAAGGGAGGTAAAGGCAAGGGCAAGGCGCTCGTGGTTGTGACACTGGAAGAGGCAAACTCCAGTCTCCGGAGCAGGCATCACCAGTGTCATGCCCCGAAGCTACCCCTAGGATGTGGACACGGGACCTAGGATCACGAATGACCCAAATCTAACCCTACTGGCATATCATAAGCATACTAATAAACTAAAGTAAAAAAATACTATGCGAAAGCTTAAATCATCATGTAATCTCAAAGGATGGGGAATACCCATAAACTATCTAAATATATAAAACTGAGATTTTAAAAACAACTGAAAAGTCAAACTCAAATGCTAAAGCTGAATCTAACTATGTCTGAATATAGTCTCTAACTGACTAGAAGTGCTGGGACATGCCCTAGCTAAATTTAGCAAAAATTGAATCTAAGACTAAGAGGAAAGGAAACATGGTTGTCGTCCTTGGAGAATGAAGGCTCACCACTGATGTTGCTAAACTGAAGATCGGGATTTGATCTATGCGTGATCTGGAAGCTGAGAACCTGAACCTACATCACGTAAAGATGTAACATAGAATATGTGTCAGCACTTGAAATGTATTGAGCATGCATGATAGAATAAAGCTGAACAATACACATAAATGAACCGAAGCATATATCTAAGCAATGATAAGAGATAAGCATGATACTATACTGGGAATACTGAGAATAAACTAACTGAATGCAATGACAAAGATTATAACATGTTGAGACTAAAATCTGACTGTAACTGATAACATTGTCAATGCAATATAATCTTACTGTAAGGGAGCTACTTATAACCGACATAAAAACCACATGATCTAAATGTGGAGTCCGATTTATACGTCCCATCGAGAGGACTAGATATACCCTACCAGAGGGTGTAGAGGCATAACTGGCATGATCACTAAAATGTGATGCCCAAAAAGGTGGCTTATAAACTTTTGGGGGCACGTAGTTCTGGGACTATTCGGGTACGTTGAACACTAATCCACTTGGTATTAAGCTACTCCCAATTAGAATGTTTATAGATAATATTATGACTAAAATGTGAAGTATTGCATAACTAAGTTACTAACATGAAAATTTTGAAAATGCAACAATTATAACTGATAACGTGACATTCGTAAAATGAAGCATGTATAACTGTTTAGACTTAATTAGCATGCGTAATTCATGAACTAAATGAATCTACACAACTAGGGTTATGAATATCATACAAAAAACTAAGCAATAACATGATAATATGATTTGGATCATTCTAATAGCTAAAACCCAACAATTTCTAACATTCAAGAAACCCTAGGTCTAGATAATATTAAGGGAATCAAGATTCTGGCTGAATTCAAGGGAATCAATATTCTGACTAAAAACTAGGGACCTAACGGGTAAAAGGAACCCACTAGTGAAATCCCACATATCTGGTGATGAAATTCAGTAAGAAATCTTTTGATTTTGGAGCTGGAACTGATGAAAACTCGTTGCATTCTTGAACTATGGCTGCTTGACATTCTCCTTTATTTTGCTATAAGTTTGATGAATTTTTGGTGAATAATTGATTAGGATTGGTTCTAATTTGTTTACTAGGCTAAAACTGACAAAAACCACTTAGTTTAGGGGTTAAATGATGTAGTTCAAGGGTCCAACGTATAAGGAAAATACCAAACGACCCTTGACTTAAACTCTGCTGAAGCCGACCACGAGTTGACTGACTATCTGTGGACTGACCCACAGTCTGTCTTTTGAAATGTGGATTGGCTTTAGAGACTTGGTTCTGGGGATTCGATCCATGGGCAGTGGTCTAACCTACGGTCCGTGAGTCCGGCCGTGGGTCAACACTTAGCCATTTTTCTTGAGCAAATTCTTGGAAAGTACTTCACAGCCAGTACCATGACCCGTCGTCAGGACCACGACCTGTGAAGGGTCCCATGGTCTGACGTCTGGGCCATGTGGTCTCTCCCTGTTGACCATGACTTGCCAGCACGGTCCGTGAGGTGGTCCATGGCCCATGAGGGGTCCAGTGGTCCACCACCTCTTGACTAGTGTGAATCCACAGACAGGTTAACGTACTGTAGTCCCTTTCACGGTCCACGAACCCTGTCATGGTTCACCTGTTGCTGCTGGTTTTCTATTGCATTTTCTAAGTGTGGGTTCCAACGTGTCACAATATCTCCCCCTTGGGAACATTCCTCCTCGAAGGAAGTCTAAACTAGCTGGATAGGAAGGGAAAGAATTGCAAACCCTACCACTATTTACTAGAAACTGAATTCTGAATGAACTAAGTTCCAAGGACATGCAATTACGCTAAAAATGTTAGTACAAAGTGAAGGAACATAATACTAAGACTGAATCTGCGCATGAATGACAAAAAACTGAAGAGGAACTATTACCTCAATCTGGAATGGAATCGGAAGGAAAGAGATGAGGATACTTGGCCTTGATGGCTCCTTCTGCTTCACAAGTAGCTCCCTCTATGGACGGACTCCTCCATAAAACCTTAACTGAAGCGACTTCTTTGTTTCGCAACTTTCGAACCTGACAATCAAGAAACTTGACTGACACATCCTCATAAGCGAGACTATCCTTCACAACCACACTTTCTAAAGTTATAATAGATGCTAGATCACCTACACACTTCTTCAGCAACGAAATGCGAAAAACCGAATGCACTACGGCTAGTTCTATTGTCAACTCTAACTCATAAGCCACTTTACCAACTCTTTTCAAAATCTTGTAATGGCTTACATAACTGCTTCCCTTTTTTTCCAAATCTCATCACCCCCTTCATAGGTGACACTTTTAGGAATACCCAATCATTAACTTTGAACTCTAAGTCCCTTCTCCTTACATCTGCATAGGATTTGTGGCGGCTCTAGGTTGTCTTAAGTGTATCTTTAATGAGATGAACTTTTTCCATGGCATCATGAACCAGATCTGGTCCTATCAAGGTTGTTTCACCTACTTCAAACCAACCAACTGGAGATCTACATCTACGCCCATACAATGCCTTATAAAGGGCCATCTGAATGTTGGAATGGTAACTATTATTATAGGTGAACTCTATAAGAGGAAGGTGATCATCCCAACTACCCTTGAAATCGATCACGTAAGCTCTTAACATGTTCTCTAAGGTCTGAATGGTACACTGTGCTTGACCATCTGTCTGTGGATGAAATATTGTGCTAAGATTAAGCTGAGTACCATGACTTTTCTGAAAAGGCTTCGAGAAATAAGAGGTAAACTGAGGACCTCTATATGAGATGATAGACAAAAGAACTCCATGAAACCTGATTATCTCATTAATGTAAAGCCTGGAGTAGCCCTCCGCCGAATTTGTAGTCTTAACAAACAAAAAGTGCACACACATAGTAACTCTATCAAATTTCACCCAAATGGAGCCATGTTGCCTGCGAGTATGAGGCAAACCTGTAATGAAGTCTATGTTGATCACTTCACACTTCTAAGTAGGAATGATGATCTCATGAGTCATACCTCATGGTTTCTAATGTTCTACCTTCACTTGCTGACAATTAGAGCACTTAGCCACAAAATCCTCTATTTTTCTTTTTATATCTTTCCACTAAAAGACTTCCTGCAAATCACGGTACATCTTAGTGGTGCCAGGATGAATAAAATATCTGGAATTATGGGCTTCTGCAAGAATCTATTGTCTCAACTCACTCACCTTAGGAACACATAATCGACCCTGATAGCGAAGCACACTATATCCCCCTTGTGAGAAAACCTCAACTCTCTGCTGATGAATTACACCCTTTAGTTGAAGCAATATTTGATCACTGTCTTGCTTCTATTTAACATCCACTACCAATAAAGATTTTACCACATTCTGAACTGTAACGCCACCATCTTATATGCTCATAAGGAGAACTCCCAAACGAGCAAGCATGTGAACGTCTTTTGCTAGTTCCTTTTTTTCTTCCTCAACATATGCTACACTACCCATATATAGTCTACTAAGAGCATCTTCTACCACATTGTCCTTACCAAGATGGCAATACACACTCACATCATAATCCTTCAGGACCTCAAGCCATCTCCTCTGGAGAAGATTCAACTCTTTCTGGGTGAACACGTACTGAAGGCTCTTATGGTCTATGAACACATCTATGTGAAGACCATACAAGTAATGTCTCAAAATCATAAGTGCAAACACCACTGCTCCAAGCTCGAGATCATGAGTCAGATAGTTATTCTCATGGACATTAAGTTTCCTAGAATCATAATCTATAACCTTACTTCGCTGCATCAACACACAACTAGACCAACTCTGGATGCATCACAATAGATTACATAACCGTCTGAACCCTCTGGTAGAATCAAAACAGGAGTTGTAGTTATCCTTGTTTTCAGTTCTGCAAAGTTTTTCTCACAATCATCTAACTATTGAAACTTGACCTTTTTCTATATCAACTTAGTCAATGGAGAGGGTATGGATGAAAATCCTTCCACAAACCTTCTGTAATAACCAGCCAAACCCAAGAAACTTCTGATATCTGTAGAAGAGGTATGTCTAGGCCATTGTTTCACTGCTTTTATTTTCTAAGAATCCATTCGAATTCCTTCACTAGACACAATATGCCCAAGGAAAGCAATGGATTGAAACCAAAACTCACATTTGATAAAATTAGTGGATAACTGGCGAACCTTGAGAGTTTGCAGGACAACCCTCAAATGATTCACATGTTCTTCCTCATTCCTAGAGTAAATGAGGATATCATCAATAAAGAGGACAACGAACAAGTCCAAATATTGCTTGAACACTATGTTCATCAAATCCATGAAAGTTGTAGGAGCATTGGTTAGTCCAAATGACATAACTATGAATTCATAATGACCATACCGAGTTCTGAAGGCTATTTTCGGGATATCACTATCTCTGACTATGAGCTGATGATAATCAAATCTGAGGTCTAACTTCGAGAAATGACTAGCACCCTCAGGTTGGTCAAACAAGTCATCCATCTTGGGGATGGGATACTTATTCTTGATTTTGACTTTGTTCAATTGCCTATAGTCAATGCACTTCTTGAGAGAACCATGTTTCTTTTTCACGAACAACATTGGTGCACCCCATGGGGAAATACTAGGTTTGATGAAGCCCTTATCTAGAAGCTTTCAACTGCTCTTTCAATTCCTTAAGCTTACCTAGAGCCATTCTGTAAGGAGAAATAGAAATAGGCTAGGTATTTAGAAGGAGATCAATTTCAACGTCAATTTCCCTTCCGGGAGTAACTTTGCGAAGATCTTCAGAAAACACTTCTAGGAACTCATTAACTACTAGAACTGACTCAAGAGTTGGTGTTTCAGAGCTTGAATCATTAACCCGAACAAGATGATAGAGATAACCCTTAGAGATCACCTGTATAGCCTTAAGGTAAGAAATGAATCGACCCATAGGTGCTAAGCTACTACCCTTCCATTCTAAGATTGGTTCATCTAGAAACTAGAAACAAACAATCCTAGTTATACAATCGACTGAGGCATAACAAGAATGTAACTAATCCATGCGTAGAATGATATCGAAGTCTACCATTTCTAATTTTACAAGATCTTCTGAGGTGACTTTCTGAGAGACTATGATAGGGGAATTTCTATATACTCATCTAGCTATAACTGGGTCACCGACTAGAGTGGAGACTGAGAAGGGTTCTGAGAAAGTCTGGACTAACATTGAAGTTGACTACTATATAGGGATTTACAAAGGATAGAGTATCCCCTCGATCTAACAAATCATAGACATCTAAGTTAAAAACTGGTAACGTACCAGTGACTACATCTAGACAATCTTCCTGATCCTGATGACCTAATGGGTGAAAGGAACCCACTAGTGAAATTCACATACCTGGTGATGAAATTCATGGAGAAATATTTTGATTTTGAGGCTGGATTGATGAAAACTAAGGACCTAATGGGTGAGAGGAACCCACTAGTGAAATTCACATACTTGGTGATGTAATTCACAGAGAAATATTTTGATTTTGAAGCTGGAATTGATGAAAACTCGCTACGTTTTTTAACTAGGGCTGCTCGACCTTCTCCTCTATTTTGCTCTAAGTTTGATAAAATTTTGGTGAATAATTGATTAGGTTAGGTTCTAATTTGTTTACTAGGCTAAAACTGACAAAAACCATGTAGTTTGGGGGTTAAAGGATGTAGTTTAGGGGTCAAATTCATAAGGAAAAGACCAATTGACCTTTGACTTAAAATCTGCTGAAGCCGACCACAAGATGATTGACGGTTCGTGGACTGACCCACGGTCCATCCTGTCAATCATGGATTGACTTCAGAGACTTGGTTCTGGGCTTCAATCCATGGGCGGTGGTCTGACCTACGGTCCGTGAGTCTTGTTGTGGGTCAATAATTAGCCATTTTTCCTGAGTTGATTTTGGGAAAGCACTTCACGGGAACTACCACGACCCATCGTCAGGACCACAACCCGTGAAGGGTCCTGTGGTCTTTTGTCTAGGCCATGTGGTCTTTTCCTGTTGACCACAACTTACCAGCATGGTCCGTGAGGTGGTCCACTGCCCGTGAAGGGTCCCATGGTCCACCACTTTAGGATTAGTGTGAGTCCACGGACTGTCGTCCCTTTCATGGTGTGGGAACCGTATCGTGGTTCACTTGCTGCTACGGGGTTTTTACTGCATTTTCTATGTCTGGGTTTTGAGGTGTTATAACTAGTGCAACATCCTCCTCCCCGGTCACTCAACCAACTAAAGTCTGAGGGTTTGAGGACCATCTTAGAGGATAATAGATTGTCTACCAACGGTGTGGTGAACAGATAGCCGGAGGTGTGGAGCACTCTGAAGTACCAAAAGTTTAAGATATTTACAAAACCACGGGGCCCCTATATTCCCAGTTGGGTCTGGGAGTTCTATTCGGCCTATGGTAAGCTGGTCCATAAGGGGAAGAACAAGGCTAGCATGTTTGGGCTGGTTGAATTTGTGATAGTTTGTGGGAAGAAATTTAAATACCGCTACTCAGATATCAATGTTGTCCTTGGGTGCTTGTTGGACATCATGCATGACTACATCGACTTGGTCTAGAAGAAGGTCTTGGAGGACTTTAAGAGGTGGATGGAACCCTTTATCTCCGATACAACCACGAGGTGGATAGAGGCTGGTGCACCCATAGAGAAGAAGGACCTGAATGTCACTGCCAAATACTGGTTCGGGTTCATCAGTAACACTATCATGCCATCCCAGAACGAGTCCATCCTCAGACACTTGAAGGCAGCCTTTCTAGGTTCTATTATTTCTCGCCAGAAATTGAATTTGGGGTTGTTGATTGATTAGGAGATGGCCATGAGGGCCAAGCAGCGCCAGACTTCACTCCCATTTTCAGTGTTGATCACTGAGCTGTGTAGATGGGTCAGTGTTCCTAGAGATGAGAAGATAGATGTGGAGGTGACAACCACCTTCTCTACAGACATCCAGTGTATTGAGGCCCAATATTTATGGGATGAGGCCGACAGGAAGAGGGAAGCACTGGTCGATACTTACCCGGAGATTGACCTTGACATGTTGCCGATATAGGTAGTTATGGCCCCTTAGGCTAGTGGGCCTTCGAGTACTTCTGGACCTCTTTCTTCTATGAACCCGAGTACATCTGCTACACCCCGTCCCCCAAGATCTTCTGCTCCTACTGCTTCTACCTCCCGACCCGGTATCACCCAGGCCATGATCTACAATATGGGCCATCTGGCTCATTCAACTGATGTGTGTGCCTCTTAGGTTGAGGCTGTTATGCATGGGATGATAGAGCGGTCTATTTATGTTGCCTTGGCCCCACTTAGGGCTGAGAGGAGGGATCACAAGTCAGCACTAACTCTCCTAACTGTTAGAGTCGTAACTTATGAGAACTCCAGAGGTGCTACAAATGAGTTGATGGACTTGAAGGCCGATATTACTGGGTTAAGGAAGGATTTGGACCTGCTGAACTCCACTGATTTGACTATGTTGTTTAGGATAGTGGAAATTCCCAATGGCCCGAGTACATATATTTCAGCTTGTTCTGAGGTGCCTCTGGCTACTACCGAAGAGGAGACTAGACTTGATGATGTTGCTACTGAGTCTGAGGTTGAGATAGATGATGATCAACTTGGTGTTCGTAAAGAGATAATCTAAAATTATTTGGTTGACTTTGAGGGTGCCATGTTCGAGATTGTTAGGCATGCATCGCTTCAGGACACATCTATGGTGGGATCCAGTGGCGTCAAGGATGTTGAGACACCGGGCATTGATGCCCCAACAATGGGAGTGACTAATATGCAGACTTCAACCCAGGCCTAGCCTAGCAGGGTGATCTTCATACCTCCTTCTCTGTTACTTTTTAGACTGTGTCTGTGTTAGTTGCATTTGAGGACAACTGTGTTAGCAGGTTGTCTTGAACATTATGCTTGATGACACCTAGAATTTTCTCTGTTTGTCTAATTGATTGACTGAAGCAAGCAATTGAAATGATCTTAGGCAAAAGTTTGAAGAGTGAACTAATTTGACAATATACCTCTTTGTGGACAACCTAATGAGAAGTGTCAACCTTGCTTGGCACCTTTTGAGCCTATTCCTTTTGTTTCGAAGAAACTTGAGAAACTTTGACCTCTTTATCCCATCACCCATAACCTTCATGAAGTATTGGTTCGTTTGAATAGCAAACTTAGTCCAAAAGCCTAACTTGGGGTGCGGTGAAAAAAGAGGAAAGTCAAGAAGTGTGAAGAATCTCTCTTAGATGGATTGTTTTGAAAAATATGGAACTCATCCATATAAAAGAAAGAGAAGAGAAAAAGACTGAAAAAGAGAAAACAATGTGAAATAAAGTGTATGAAAATAGTGAAAGAAATGGGGTATCCGTTGATTCATGTTTAGTTGAATAATGGGGTGGATTATGAACATATTTGAATGTGAAAGAGAAGGAGAAAAAGTGATTTTCAGGCCATACTTGATGAAGGTAGAAGCCACTAAGCCTAAATGACCATACATTTACACTGAGCCCCATTACAAGCCTTAAAAAGACCTTTGGGATGTTGAATGAGCATAAACGAATGTTGATTGGAAAATAAGGGCAAGCCTATGAGTGGAATCATGCATGTGCTCATCTTTTTGAGTGCGAGAGTTGTATGTGATTCATGGTCCTTAAATTTTTGAGAAAGTTTGTGTGAATATGAAATCATATTTGTTGTGAGGGCATTTGAGTACCTTTGTTGAGCTTGAACTTGCATTTGAAGCAAGCATTGTGAGCTTGAGTACACTTGATAATGATGAGTCACAATTTAAATCTTTGAGTGCACAATTGAGCATTGTATGTGTAGTTTGAACCTGTTGTGTGCATTCATGTTGAATATTAAGCAGCACTATTTGTAGACATCCGTGTTGAACCGATTGATCTTGAGTTTTACTTGAGAACAAGCAAAAGTTAAAGTTGGGGGTGTTGATGAGTCTGTGTTTTCGACTCATTTCGGGCATTGTTTTGATAGTTTAACTGTCCTCGAATGCCTAATTTATGCTCTAAACTGATGTTAAAGTGTTAATTTGCATCTATGAAAGCCAAGAAGCAAGGACACTACCGAACAAAATGGAGCAAACAGGCTGAAGAAGTGAAGAAAAGAGATCTTGATGATCGCCAAGACCACTCCTCGAACTGTCGAGTGGCTCTTTAGCTCGCCCAAAGTTCTAGTGTGCCAGCCCTTGTGAAGAACCGACTTGGCGACAGGAATGGGCAAACGGCAGATCACCGAGTGACTCCGCGATGGCAACCTTGATCGCCTAAAGTTACAGAACCCTGAAGACGAATTGCCAATGCAAATCGACAATGGATTGGAGGAAAGGGTGGATCGCTGACCGGTTCAGCGAGGGGTGATTTACTTCCCCTAATGGTCTTTGAGGCCAAAAGTTGGGCAACTACAAATTGAAATTTTAAATGAAATTTGAGGAGTCCTCTCCCAGTTCTGATACCCTGAGTTTGAGATTTTGAGTTTTTGAGTGTCCATTGTAGACTTTGAAGCTTTTGAAGCTTGATTTTGAGGATTTGCAAGTGTGTTTTGGAATTTACTCATTTTAGACCATCGTAAAGACTTGGAAGCTTTTACCCAACCCATGGCTAATATAGTTGGTAATTGTTTCTCTGTTTTTATGATGTGTAGCTAAAACCCTAATACTTGGGGTGTGATCATGTCAATATTTTCTTAATTTGCTTATGGGTATTGTTGTGTAATGATTTAAATGTTGTTTTAATGTGGGTTTGATTGATACCCGAGTAGTAATTTATGAATTGTAGTGGAAAATGCAATTCTAGCTTAGTGTTTTGGGTTTGCGAGAAAGAGAGGTTCTAAAACCAAGGTTATCAATTGATGATTGTAGTGTGTGGGTTGTTGTGGGTTCAGCTCCAGAGACTGAATCTTGACTCATTCATACCTATCTAGCTTGAAAGTGTAGGTAATTTAAGGTTTTGGTTGTTTTGTAGTGTAAGCTTGTCGAGGTTCGAAAGAACTCACGTGAACCGTAATAGTTGTTTACTTATAGTCTAGCCTACCCACAATGATTCAACAAGTTATTATTAATTTTCAATTACCCATATAGCGTAATTAGCTTATTATCGATCACATCCTAAGAATTCCTCTTAATCTTGTTGAAACCCATGTTTTAGTGATTGTTTCAGTTGTTAATTGACAAACCAATCCCCCATCTAACAGTTGTTATCACCCCATTCAATTTACCTAAATGTTTTTGATAATTTATACTCCTATAACCAATTAGATTATATTCTTAACTTCTTAACTAAATTCAAACTTGTACCATTCCCTGTGGGTTTGACCCCAACTTTTTGTTGGGTTTTATACAGGATTACTAATGGTGAACATGAAAGTCATATTTGAACCCCATCACTAGGACCATGATCCAACTATTGAACTTGAAAGACATGTTCCTAGGAGCTAATAATGATGATGTCAACAAACATATAATGAATTTTGTTGTAATGTACAAATCACTAGAGATTCCTGAAGTCAACCAATCTGCTATCAGGTTGAGATTGTATCTGTTGTCTCTAAGTGGGGAAGTGACAAACTGGCTAAATAAGTTGCCACACGACTCAATCAGAAATTGGGCTGAAATTAAGGAAGCACATGGAGAGATTCTTCCTTGAAGCAAAAGAGTTGCAAATAAAAGACGAGATTGGTGCCCATAAGCAGCTACCAGGTGCATCAATTCATGAAACTTGGTAGAGATTCGGCCAAAAGATGAAGAAGTGTCAAAACCATCACCTCACCGACAGGCATTTAAAACAAGCATTCTACAGGTCACTAAACTTTGTGACTAAACCGGTTGTGGATGCAGTGTGTGGTTGATCCTTCATGAAAAAGCCATTTCCCGAGATTATGCCACGACCCAGGGGTACCCCCTAGATGTAACAAGGTGTATAAGACCACGAGAGTCCTCATACAACCAACTTAGCAAACCATAACATGAGATAATAGAAAATGGTGTGGAAATTTAAAACATTTTCCATAATAATAATTTTTTCATAAAACGAAGTGGAAGTCTTTAACAGTTGTCTAAAACCATCTAATACTTAAAAGTCTTAGGGACACAACCCATACAATAGTTCTAACATAAAAATGAAAGACATAAAGGAAAGGTGATCAAATCCTCTAATGCTATGAGGACTCACCAAATATTCACTACTTGTTCTACTATGAACCTAGCCACGGGGATGAAAGTCAATATTATCGGACCCTACATTTCATAAGAATGTAGGCAAGAGTATGTGTTAGTACAAAAATTTACTAAATATGATGGCTAGAATAAATCATCAACATAAGCATAACATAGGAATTAGTCAACATAAGACATTTACCATAAGCATAAGAGATAACAACCTAAGTCATAAGCATATTCAATGCACATAAGTCATCATAATAAAGGCGGAACACTTCTCAAGTAACCTCAACTTATCCTTAGTAAAGACTAGGGTAATCACCTCTAGTCATACATATCAAGGAAGGAAACTCAAGCAACAATCAAAGCTAATCTTTCATCATACAAGTAAATCTCATATTAAAACATGCTTACAATACTTCCTTGAAGTAATTTTGTTTCATCATAACTAAGATACTTAGATTAGGGATTAGTCCCTCATTAGCTATTCTTACTATTCATGGAAAAGTACTTCTTTACTAGTCCAAGATACATTATTACTCATGAATGGTTTCGATTTACCAATTCAAGGCTACCAAGGAAAGCACCTCATTATGCTATACCAAGCTATCATGGTAGCATTCTCTCATGCAAGTCCAAGCTATTCAAGGAAGTGTACTATTGCTCGATCCAAGCTATCATGAAATGGTGTGGCCTCACCAAGTCAAGCTATCATGAAAGCATCCTCTCATACTACATGAAGCTAACCTTTGGAAGGGTACAATTTCTCAATCCAAGGCTATCCATGAGATCTACTACTCAAGCTACCATGCATGGTCTTGTCTTACCAAGTCAAGCTATTCATGAAGGGATTTCATATCACTACTTCATGCTACCATAGTTCATACATGCTTTATTTCATTTTAGGTGAGCACGCCTTTCAACCAAGAATCATTCAATGTGAATAACCTTTCACATTATTCATTCATATATACATAGAGTAGATCATGTGGGTAAATCTTTCCACAACAATTATATCTACAATTCAACAATCATCATATTACTTTACTCTCAAAGCCCTACTAATCATCACTCATCATTTGTGCCTCAATCTCAAGACATCTCTAATTATAATCAATCATACAAACTTTACTCAAAAAACCCTACTAAACATACTTCATCATGAAAGCTCTATTCTAATAGTCCTAATCATCATATACTTATCATACATGCCTTGATCTCAAGACAACTCTATCCTCAAAGCCTACAAGTAATAATTCATCATATATACTTTATTTCAATCAATCCATGTCTACATGCTTACTCTCAAGAAATTCATATCTATATACTCTAATCAAAAGCAATATATAATGTGTCTCATCAATACTACAAGAATACATCTAAATCCTCAATTTTCCATTTCATAGCATAAAACATATATATATCAAATTCATATTAGAATCATAGGTTAGGCATGTATACATGTACAATCACACTAAAACATGAAATTCTATCCTAAACAATCATAAACAACCATAAACCAGTCAATTGGATCATAACCCATAACATTAGAAGAAACCCTAATTTGACTCTGGGAATTCTTCTTCTAAATTGGGGAAATCATGGGGCTCTATGGATGAAAGGATTCAATGGATGAATAAACCATCATACCTTGATTACAAATTCCACAGAGCTTGGAAGAATGGAGACTTGACTTGACCTAGCTTGATCCTTTTCAAGTTCTTCAACTTTCTAGAGAGAGAATTATTTGAGAGAGAAACCCAATTCTTTTGGTGAGTTTGAGAGAATGACTTCATTTAGGGGACTAAATTACTTATAAAGGTGGTCTAGGCTAGGGTAAAACGAAACCACTTAATTCTCATTAAAATTGGAAAGGACTCTTTTGTCCCCAAACTAATAATCCTGTCACCAACCACGAGACCACGTTGACGGACTATGGATGGACCTACAGTCTATCCTGGTCAAGCGTGGTTTAGTGAAAGAGAATTCTTGGCCACCTACCGTTCCCCCAGGCACATGACGTGGACCCATCCATGGGGCAAGGGTCTAGGCATGGTTACTGCCTTAGGTAGTTTTCCATGTGTCCATCTACGGGGCCACCTATGGGGAGTGGTCTCACCCACGTACCGTGGTTGGTACTTGTGAGGTGGTACCTTGAAGTTCTAACTTGATATGCCCTCTTACTCAAATTTGCGGTGTTACAATATCTCCCCATTGGGAACATTCATCCTCAAATGGCATTCTAGGCACTTTTTAAAGGAAATGACTCAAGATTAGCAACCCATCATGCATAAAGCTAAATATGCTCAATGCATCAGATGGAAGGTAGCAACTACATCTATCAACTCAAAATGCATGAAATTCTAACATTTCTCATGTTTAAGAAGGAACTATCTTCTCCAAGCTAAAAGCATGCTCAACACAATCTCATGGAGCCTATATGCATTCTATACTCATAACATACATCCAGGGAGGAATCTCTCAACTTTAAGCTAAGGCATGTTTCACAACTCATCTGATAAGACCTATAGGCAACTCATACTCAATGAACTACAACATGAGGAAAATCAATCATGTAAACTTATTTTTTTTCAAAACACAATTCTTTCATGAACATGAATAACATAAGGAAATCATGGGAACATCTAAAACACACATGACTTCACACAAAGAACAAACCATCAGGAACTCTTCATCTCAAGCTAAAAGATGAGTGGAAGGAAAATGGATGAGGATATCGGGATATGTTATTGGCTTCGGCCTCCCAAGTAGAACCCTCAACTAAAACCCTCACTAAAACATCCCTCCATAACATTTTCATGGAAGTAACTTCCTTGTCCTTCTATTTCTTAACTTGTCGGTCTAAGATCTCATACGAGCCTACAAAATGGGGACTAAACTTCCCAAACTCATTACACCCTTCTTCGGTGAGAAATTCAAGTAACCCAAATCATAAACATTAGGAACACTCATGACCATGAAATCTAAGCACACCATCTCCCCCTTGGGAGAAAGCCTAAACGGACTTTCTAAGCGCCGCTTCTTTCAACTCTAAGGTCGGATCAAGTTATCACTAAGCTTTCACATCCATCACACAATATGATTCTAGACCAAACAAAATACCTATAACTCATAATAACCATATCGGGTCCTACTATCAATAAAACATAACCATAATGTAGTTAATTCATACTAAAGGAAACATCAAAGTCTAGCATATCAAGTCTATTAAGTCACAAAAGGCAAAGCAACACCAGAATGTAATAAGGCATAAAACACATACCGGTAGTCACATCTGGAGGACACTCTTGTTCAACTCTAGCTTGGAGATCATATAACCTATTCTGCTTTGGAGCATTCACATCCGAACTACTGAGAGGAATTTGCTTACTCTCTCTTCCCTTAGCCTTCATCTTTGGACGATTTCTCATCTTGTTGCCACTTTCACCACAACTAAAGCAACCATCCATGACGGCTAAACACCTACCCTCATGTCTCTTTCCACATCTATCACAAGTAGGCCATAGGGATTCACTACTAATTCCTTGTGGTTTAGGGTTAGACACCCTATCTTCACTATACTTAAGAGTATTAGAGGAATCTTGCCTAGAAAACCTTTGTCGATACTTAGGATGACCATGTCCATCCGACCTTGCATGGGAAGAATTATCATATTCTCTAGACCTCTTTTTCTCCCAAAATCTCCCTTTAAGTTTTCTCCTCTTCAATTTGTTGGGAATGAGTCATAAGATGAGCAATATCCATGTAACCAATGAGCATGGAGGTACGACATTCTTTCACTACTAAATAGGACACTCCCGACACAAAATTACTCATTCTCGACCTTGAGTCGGCCACTAAAGATGGAGCATATTTAGACAATTGAGTAAACCTCAATGCATATTCCTTAACACTCATATTACGTTGCGATAGGTTAATAAACTAAAGCACCAAAGCATTTCTCATCTCAAGAGGGAAGAACCTATCAAGAAAAGGGGTTTTGAACCTTTCCAACTCTATGGGACCCATTCCTACCGGCCTAGCCTCTTTCCATTGGTTGAACCAAACTTGAGCAACCCCCTTGAGTTGGTAAGCGGCCAATTCCGCCTTCTCCACCGAAGTAACTCCCGTAATGTCTAACATCTTATAGACCTCATCTATAAATTCTTGGGGATCTTCCTCAAGCTTTGAACTATAAAATTATTGAGGGTTCATTCTTATGAAGTCCCCCACTCTTGAAGCTGTCGTACTCACATTTGGTTTCACAGGAGCTACAACCTCTCTATTAGCTTGGGTCATTACAACTTGAGCCAACACCTAAAAAGCGGACCTTGTCACGCCTCAGATCTGATTAAGACGGGCAGGCACCCGATGTCTAAATGGCCCGGGAGAACCAACTTACAACCTGCACTTACCATACATTTAACTATGATAACTATGAAGCTATGACAAGCTTATATGCCCTGTAGTGATAAAAGACCGACATAGACAGGCCCAAAACTTATGTACAACACTTGGCCGTGGAGGCCACAATTGTTAAGAGACAAGACACAACCAAACTTTATACATTAGTCTACAAAGCCTCTACAAGATGGACAACCTTAGTTTAGGTCGGGACAAGGCCCCGCCTTACCCTTAACTACTATACGGTAACAAAATAGATGCCAAAGACTCGATTAAGCCCCGAATCAACTTGGAGCTCACCAATAGCAGTTGAGTGTCCTATGCTCCTACTGATGAGGTCTACTAGCTGGAGTACCTGTGGCTACAGCATGAAATGCAGCGTCCCCCGAGAGGGACGTCAGTACGAAGAATGTACTGAATATGTAAGGCAATAACATATGTAAACAAGAGCTCAATTGAAATCAAGTATCAACATGTAAATGCATAGATCAGATTAAAGACCACCCTTGTTGCTATTGTGGGATCATGTACATTATATTTTGTTCTGTAATTTTCTTTACATTGCGATCTCTATAAAGCATGTGATACAAATAACCAACTGATCAGTGATAAAAGAGGATGACCCATGCTAGGCATTTTAACCTCTGAGATGTTGTCCTCAAATATATAAATTTGGGATCGACCCATGCTAGGCTTTTGCCCTTGGGTTGCCACCCTTACACATATACCGTTTCATATAGTTTCTTTAATCTTTGAGATTGTTATTTTTGGTGGTCATAATTATTTTTGAGCATCAGAACTGTGGATCAGTAGTAGGAAACATGTGAATATGCACTTAGGGCAGTAACAATAACACAAGATGGAAATGTAACACTAATGAATTACATAAGAGCCCAAATGACACAATGGACCTCATTTGATTGACAGGAGGAATCACAAAGCTACTGCTGAAATTACACTTTTCTCATACCAATACTTGTAAAGTAAAGCTGCACATATATTGAAGCAATTCGACACACTAAGGAGAGGGCAAATATTGTTAGTTGTCTTTGGGATTATACGCTGCCACTATGTGTCTTTTACTTGAAAGAGCACTTAGGAAGCTCACTTGTTGGTAGTGACAGAAGCAGAGTTCATGCCAAAGAATATAGAATCGAATAGCCTTACATACCTTGTTGTACAACCCAGATAGTACAACGAATTAACCTCCTTCATTTCCGATTATTAATCTACAATGAAATAAGTAACACAACTAATATTAGTAGCTAACCAACAGATTGGGCTACTTAAACTTGGCTTACAGTAATCAGGCAGCAAACCCATACTTATCAAACCGATGGTATGCATTCCACCCCTTCTCCTTTAATAATGTCATATACAATACGACCTTCTAATAAGGTCCCCTGAAACTCCTCAGGCTTTATAACATATGCAAAACAGTATACAAAGGGGTTGCAGGCAGCAAGCTCATGCAACGCCCAATTAGATGGTACGTTACTGCACCCTTTACCGTTTTATCCTTTAACAAGTTCTCATAACTTCTGCACCTGCCTCCTTATGTTACTATACACAAATAAGTTTCTAAACATCAGAATGTGGCAGTAGCAATATGAACTAACGGTTTCCGACCACTGTCCCTTGAGCATCCAACTAACATTACATTTAAAATGCTCAAATGGGCTAACAATTGAGTTAAAGGGGACTCCCCTCCATGGTTGTCCCAACATGCATAATCAACCAAAATATTCCCCAATCTCACACCAGGTAAAAGGAACAATTCTCAGCTTATTAACACATATCAAATCCCCTAACCGATTCAAGCACAAAAGAGGGATGAAAATTTCAGTAACTCACCTTGTTGGACAGCAACATCACTTGCTAACTTCAAGGTTTAGGTTGTCTTTTCCAAATTATCTTAAGGTGAAATCAGTTCCTCCTCTTGAATTTCTTAACATGGGAGATGTTACACCAACTTGTACTTGAAAAATAAAGGGTTTTCTCAGATTTTTAATGGTGAACTTGTAGGCCAACACTTTGGAGCATCTAGGGTTTCTTTTTGGGAGTAAATTGTTGTAGAACAAGTGAGAGATATATGAAATGAATTTCATTCTCTTAAGGGTCCTTTATGGACGTTTTTACATTAAGAAATATGTAGAAATATCTAGTCCCTCACTTTAAGTAAGCAGGTACATCACTCCCTTAATTTCTGCCACAAGTTCTTTAAGTAGTTGCATCACCTAGTTGCCCTTTTCTTCTAAAATGCAGTCCACATATTTCCTAAGTAGGTGCATCACCTACTTACCACTTATTTAAGTAGGTCAGCAGTTAATCCACCATTAAGAACCTATGTCATCCTTTCTACGTAAGCTACACATGTACGTAAGTAATTTAATTACGTAAGACATCCGAATCAGTAGCTTAAGCAAGTAGGTTGATTACTATGACAAAGTATACTTTACTTACTCTATTTAGCCTCAAACCTCTTTCGAATATTGTAAAACCTATTTCAAACCCTCACTACTCACATAGAACTAGTATATGCAAAATATGGGACGTTACATCCTCCCCTCCTTAGGAACATTCGTCCTCAAATGTTTGCCTAATTATTCAGCTCCAATTAAGTTCAATCAAGCGTATGTTGAATTCTACTGTTAGCCACATAATACGCACAGACTTATACTTACTTGTTACTGTCTCAACTCGGCACTTTGACCCTTCTCCTCGGATTGAAATAAATGAGGATATTTGGACTTCATTGCTTCTTCCGCCTCCCATGTAACTTCTTGAACTTATTGGTTTTTCCATAGTACTTTTACAGAATCTACTTCTTTATTTCTTAGTTTCTTAACTTGTCGATCCAAAATTGTGATGGGTACTTCTTCGTAAGTGAGATCTTCTGTAACGTGTACATCTTTCGTAGGAGTGATACGAGATGGGTCGCCTATGCATTTTTGAAGCATTGAGACATGAAATACTAGATGGACTATTGAGAGCTCTTGAGGTAGCTCTAACTCATACGCGACTTGACCAACTCTTTGAATAATTTTATATGCCCCTATATAGCGCGGACTCAGCTTCCCCTTTTTACAAAATCTCAGTACCCCTTTCATTGGGGATACCTTAAAAAATAACCAATCTCTTATGAAAAATTCCAGTCCTCTCCTTCTATTATCTGCATACGATTTATGTCGGCTTTGACCTGTTGCTAATCATTGTTGTATCACCTTAACTTTTTCCATAGCTTGATGAACAAGATCTGGCCCAAATAAGGCAGTTTCGCCCGCTTCAAACCATCTGATCGGTGACCTGCACTTTCTCCCATATAACGCTTCATAAGGTGCCATTCTGATACTTGAATGGTAGTTGTTGTTGTAAGCAAACTCAATAAGCGGAAAATGATCAGCCCAACTACCTTTGAAGTCTAATATACAAGCTCGCAACATATCCTCAAGTGTTTGGATTGTACGTTCTGCCTGACCATCCGTTTGAGGGTGAAAACTTGTGCTTAAATTCACTTGTGTTCCCAAACTCTTCTGAAATGACTTCCAAAAGCTTGCGGTGAATTGAGCTCCTCTATCAGATATAATAGAGATTGGCACTCCATGTAGCCAAACTATCTCTTTAATATACATCTTTGCATACTCTTCAACTGTATAAGTAGTCTTGACCGGTAAGAATTGCGCTGCTTTGGTGAGTCTATCAACAATCACCCATATGGAATCAAACTTCCGAAATGAGCGAGGCAAACCAGTGACAAAATCCATATTAATCATATCCCACTTCCAAATTGGAAGTTCTATACGCTGCATATAACCTCCAGGCTTCTGGTGCTCTACTTTAACTTGTTGACAATTTGGACATTGAGCTACAAATTCTGCAATGCTCTTCTTCATGTCACCCCACCAACATACTTCTTTCAAGTCATGATACATTTTTGTTGATCCCGGATGGACAGAATATCTTGAATGATGTGCTTCCGTCATAATTCTCCTTCTTAGTCCATCAATATTAGGTACACACAATCTGTTTTGGCATTGAAGTATTCCCTCTTCTGTAAGCTCAAATCCCTTTGTCATACCTTGTTGTACATTCTCCTTAAGTTGTAATAGGATAGGATCCGTGTACTGCTTCTCTTTCACCTCCGCTACAAATGAGGATTCTGCAGCATTTTGCACAATAACTCCTTCATCTGGAGATTCAAAAAGGCGAACCCCCAAACTAGCTAATTGACGTAGATCTTTAGTTATTTGTTGCCTTCCTATGGACTGCTCATAAGTGCTTGCCATCATTTTACGACTTAAAGCATCAGCTACAACATTTGCCTCATCGGGATGATACAAGCTAGCAATGTCATAATCTTTTAATAACTCAAGCCACCTTCGTTGCCTCAAATTCAGATACTTTTGCTTAAAGATGTACTGCAAACTCTTGTGATCCCTATATATATCAACGTGAACACCATACAAGTAGTGGCGCCATATCTTCAAAGCAAACACAATTGTTGCTAGCTCTAGATCATGGGTTGGATGGTTTTTCTCATGTGACCGCAACTGCCTTGAGGCATAAGCTATCACCTTACCATGTTGCATCAACACACATCCTAAGCCCACTCCCGATGCATCACAATACACTACGTACCCTTCCGTGCCTTTTGGAAGTACCAATACAGGTGTAGAAGTCAATTTATTCTTCAGTTCTTGGAAGTTTCTTTCACATGCATCGCTTCACTGGAACTTGACTTCTTTTTGTGTTAGTTTTGTTAATGGTGCGGAAATAGAAACAAATCCTTCAACAAACCTTCTATAATAACCTGCCAGCCCAAGGAAACTACAAACCTCCGTAGGTGTTGTAGGTCTTGGCCAGTTCTTCACAGCTTCTATCTTTTGGGTATCAACCCTTACTCCTTCATCATATACAATATGACCCAAGAATGCCACAGATCTTAACCAAAACTCACATTTAGAGAACATTGCGTACAACTTTCGATCACGAAGAATCCGTAACACCTGCTGCAAGTGATTAGCATGGTCCTCTTCAGATCTTGAATACACCATAATGTCATCTATAAATACTATCACGAACACATCCAAAAATGTCTTGAACACCCTATTAATCAAATCCATAAAAGCTGCTGGTGCATTTGTTAGCCCAAATGACATAACTAAAAACTTGAAATGACCATACCGTGTTCGAAAAGGCGTCTTGGGTATATCTTGATCTCTGACCCTCACTTGGTGATAACCCGACCTCAAATCAATTTTTGAAAAGCACTTAGCACCTACAATATGGCTCTATCGCACGATCTAGAAGATGAAACAACAGAAATAACTCCTACATGTCCCGTAGCCTCTTATTTATAGATGTGGTGCACAACACATCCATAAGCAAGACTCTACATAGACATAGCTTTGTAGAATCACTAGGATGACCTGTTCTGATACCACTTTTGTCACGCCTCAGATCTAATAAAGACGGACAGGCACCCGATGTCTAAATGGCCCGGGAGAACCAACTTACAACCTGCACTTACCATACATTTAACTATGATAACTATGAAGCTATGACAAGCTTATTACCCTGTAGTGATAAAAGACCGACATAGACAGGCCCAAAACTTATGTACAACACTTGGCCGTGGAGGCCACAATTGTTAAGAGACAAGACACAACTAAACTTTATACATTAGTCTACAAAGCCTCTACAAGATAGACAACCTTAGTTTAGGTCGGGACAAGGCCCAGCCTTACCCTTAACTACTATACGGTAACAAAATAGATGCCAAAGACTCGATTAAGCCCCGAATCAACTTGGAGCTCACCAATAGCAATTGAGTGTCCTATGCTCCCACTGGTGAGGTCTACTAGCTGGAGTACCAATGGCTGCAGCATGAAATGCAGCATCCCCCGAGAGGGACGTCTGTACGAAGAATGTACTGAATATGTAAGGCAATAACATATGTAAACAAGAGCTCAATTGAAATCAAGTATCAATATGTAAATGCATAGATCAGATTAAAGACCACCCATGTTGCTGTTGTGGGATCATGTACAGTATATTATGTTCTATAATTTTCTTTCCATTGCGATCTCTGTAAAACATGTGATACAAATAACAAACTGATCAGTGGTAAAAGAGGATGACCCATGCTAGGCATTTTAACCCCTGAGATGTTGTCCTCAAATATATAAATTTAGGATCGACCCATGCTAGGCTTTTCACCCTGGGCTGCCACCCTTACACATATACCGCTTCATATAGTTTCTTTAATCTTTGAGATTGTTATTTTTGGTGGTCATAATTATTTTTGAGCATCAGAACTGTGGATCAGTAGTAGGAAACATGTGAATATGCACTTAGGGCAGTAACAATAACACAAGATGGAAATGTAACACTAATGAATTACATAAAAGCTCAAATGACACAACGGACCTCATTTGATTGACAGGAGGAATCACAAAGCTACTGCTGAAATTACCCTTTTCTCATACCAATACTTGGAAAAGTAAAGATGCACATATATTGAAGCAATTCGACACACTAAGGAGAGGGGAAATATTGTTAGCTGTGTTTGGGATTGTACGCTGCCACTATGTGTCTTTTACTTGAAAGAGCACTTAGGAATCACACTTGTTGGTAGCGACAGAAGCAGAGTTCATGCCAAAGAATATAGAATCGAATAGCCTTACATACCTTGTTGTACCACTCAGATAGTACAACGAATTAGCCTCATTCCTTTCTGATTATTAATCTACAATGAAATAAGTAACACAACTAATATTAGTAGCTAACCAACAGATTGGGCTACTTAAACTTGACATACAGTAATCAGGCAGCAAACCCATACTTACCAAACCGATGGTATGCATTCCACCCCTTCTCCTTTAATAATGTCATATACAGTACGACCTTCTAATAAGGTCCCCTGAAACTCCTCGGGCTTTATAACATATGCAAAACAGTATACAAAGGGGTTGCAGGCAGCAAGCTCATGCAACGCCCAATTAGATGGTACGTTACTGCACCCTTTACCGTTTTATACTTTAACAAGTTCTCATGACTTCTGCACGTGCCTCCTTATGTTATTATACACAAATCAGTTTCTAAACATCAGAATGTGGCAGTAGCAATATGAACTAACGGTTTCTGACCACTGTCCCTTGAGCATCCAACTAACATTACATTTAAAATGCTCAAATGGGCTAACAATTGAGTTGAAGGGGACTCCCCTCTATGGCTGTCCCAACATGCATAATCAACCAGAATATTCCCCAATCCACACCAGGTAAAATGAACAACTCTCATCTTAATAACACATACCAAATCCCCTAACCGATTCAAGCACAAAAGAGGGATGAAAATTTCAGTAACTCACCTTGTTGGACAGCAACCTCACTTGCTAACTTCAAGGTTTAGGTTGTCTTTTCCAAATTATCTTAAGGTGAAATCAGTTCCTCCTTTTGAATTTCTTAAGATGGGAGATGTTACACCAACTTGTACTTGAAAAATAAACGGTTTTTCTCATATTTTTAATGGTGAACTTGCAGGCCAGCACTTTGGAGCTTCTAGGGTTTCTTTTTGGGAGTAAATTGTTGTAGAACAAGTGAGAGATATATGAAATGAATTTTATTCTCTTAAGGGTCCTTTATGGACGTTTTTACATTAAGAAATATGTAGAAATATCTAGTCCCTCACTTTAAGTAAGCAGGTACATCACTCCCTTAATTTCTGCCACAAGTTCTTTAAGTAGCTGCATCACCTAGTTGCCCTTTTCTTTTAAAATGCAATCCACATATTCCCTAAGTAGGTCAGCAGTTAATCCACCATTAAGAACCTATGTCATCCTTTCTACGTAAGCTACACATGTACGTAAGTAACTTAATTACGTAAGACATCCGAATCAGTAGCTTAAGCAAGTAGGTTGATTACTATGACAAATTATTCTTTACTTACTCTATTTAGCCTCAAACCTCTTTCGAATATTTTCAAACCTATTTCAAACCCTCACTACTCACATAGAACTAGTATATGGAAAATATGGGACGTTACAGATCTAAACTATTCATTAGTCACATCCTCAGCCAAAGGGTCAATCAGAGCTTGTGGAGGAGCTTGGTGAGGAACTTCTAGATTCATATTGTCTTCCTCATGCCTTCTAGCATTAGCCTTGGTAGTAGTCATATCTTATATACCATCAGGTAAGGATTAGGAGAAAGACTTATAGAGTTAAATTTTATGGCACGAGTTAGAGTAACGAAGAATTGAAGTTTCCTAAGCATCTCGTAGCCTCTCATTCATAAATGTGGTGTGCTTCACACTTATGAACAAGACTATACTTGATGTGGTTTTGAGACATCCTAGAACCATTCTAAACCTTGTTTGTGATTACCAACTTTGTCACAACCCAGGGGAACCCCCTAGATGTAGCAAGGCTTATAAGACCCCGAGAGGCATCATACAAGCCACTTAGCATATCATAACATGAAATATTAGAAAATGGTGCGGAAATTTAAAACATTTTCCATTGCAATCAAAGTTTCATAAAATGAAGCGAAAGACTTTAACACTTTTCTCAAACCATCTAATACTTGAAAGTCCCAGGGACACAGCCAATAGAATAGTTTTAACATGAAAATGAAAGACATAAAGGAAAGGTAATCAACTGCTCGAATGCTATGAGGACCCACCAAATCTTCACTCCTTGCTCTACTATGAACCTAGCCACGAGGATGGAAGTCAATATCGCTAGACCATACATTTGATAAGAGTGTAGGGAAGAGTATCTGGTAGTACAAAAATGTACTAAATATGATGGCTAGTATCAATCGTCAACATAAGCATAACATAGGCATTAGTCAACGTAATACATATATCATAATCATAAGCGATAACAACATAAGTCATAAGCATATTCAATGCACATAAGTCATCTTAATAAAGGAGGAACACTTCTCAAGTAACCTCAACTTATCCTTAATCAAGACTTGGGTCATCACCTCTAGCCATAAATATCAAGGAAGGAAACTCAAGCAACTATCCAAGCTAATCTATCATCATACAAGTAAATCTCGTATTAAAACATGCTTACAATACTTCATTGAAGTAATCTTGTTTCATCATAACTAAGCTACTTTGATTAGGGATTATTCCCTTATTAGCTATTCTAACTATTCATGGAAAAGTACTTCTGCACTAGTCCAAGACACCTATTTACTCATGAATGGTTACGATTTACCAATTCAAGGCTACCAAAGAAAAGCACCTCGTTATGCAAGCCCAAGCTATCACGTAAAGCATTCTCTCATGCAAGTCCAAGCTACTCAAGGAAGGGTACTATTGCTCAATCCAAGCTATCATGAAATGGTGTGGCCTCACCAAGTCAAGCTATCATGCAAGCATCCTCTCATGCTAGATCAAGCTAACATTTGGAAGGGTATGATTTTTCAATCCAAGGTTATCCATGAGATCTACTACTCAAGCTACAATGCATGGTCTTGTCTTACCAAGTTGAGATGTTCATGAAGGGATTTCATATCAATTCATGTCTACATGCTTACTATCAAGCAATTCATATATGTATACTCTAATCTAAAGCAATCTATAATGTATCTCATCAATCCTAGAATATAACATATAAATCCTCAATATCCCCTTTCATGGCTTAATACCTATCTATATCACATTCATCTTAGACTCATAGGTTAGGCATGGATACATGTACAATCATACTAAAAATGGCAATTCTATCATAAACAATCATAAACAACCACAATCCACTAAATTTAATCATAACCCATAACATTAGAAGAAACCCTAATTTGACTTGGGGAGTTCTTCTTCTAAATTTGGTAAATCATGGGGCTCCATGGATGAATAAACCATCATACCTTGATTACAAACCCCACAAAGCTTGGAAGAATGGAGTCTTGACTTGACCTAGCTTGACCCTCTTCTTCTTCTTCAACTTTCTAGAGAGAGGAACCCAATTATTTTGGTGAGCATGAGAGAATGACTTGAATGAGTTAATTTAGGGACCTAAAGTACTTATATAGGTTTTCTAGGCTAAGGTAAATGACACCACTTAATTCTAATTAAAGTCGGAAAGAGTCTTGTGTCCCCAAACTAACTGTCCAGTCACCAACCACGAGACCATGTTGACGAGCCGTGGATGGACCTACGGTCCATCCTGGTCAAGCGTGGTTTAGTGATAGAGAATTTGTGGCCACCTACGACTTCCCCAATCACAGATCATGGACCCATCCGTGGGGCGTGGGTCCAAGCGTAGTTACTGCCTTAGGCAGATTTCCATGGTGTCCATCTACTGGGCCACCTTTGCGGCGTGGTCTCACCCACGTGCCTCGGTTGGTCCTTGTGAGGTGGTACCTTGAAGTTCTAACCTGCTATGCCCTCTAACTCGAATTCAGGGTGTTACAAATTATGTCAATCGTGGATGAAGTCTCCAAGAACATCTAGGGCTTAGCACATCATAGAAGCACATGTAGGAGAGCTTGGGTTCACTTGTGAACTCTCAGTTGAAAAAAGAAAGAGAGAAGAAGAAAGGGACCAAGAAATGGCCCATATAAGGACTCAAATGGATATTCTCTAGAAGCACATCATTGTCGGTCCAGAAAAGGTAAATCACATTAGTGTTACTGATATACCATGAGTTTACGGTATTTTTGATGCATTTCACTTAGAATTTGTGTGTGTCTTGAGCTATTTTGTTATTTGATATTTTTTTATGTAATATTTTGCAGGAAATTAGTTTGGAAGCGGTTGAGAGAAAACAAGACTATAATTGGCAGCAGCAACAACCAACGAAGCCAATCACGGACCATAGGTCCAATGATGGCCCATAGGTGGTGCAACATAGATGAAGTTCAGGGAAATCTGACCAAGTGTGGAACCACAGAAGCCAATGACGGACCATAGGTCGAGTTATGACCTGTCCTGCACATCTGTCGATGAGATTAGAGATATGGAGTTCCAGTACCTGAACCACGGAGGTGACCAATGGACCGTAGGTTGAACAACGGTATGTAGGTCATCTCGTCAGTCGAAATCGCGTCCTGGATCAATTTTCCTTATTTTGTTTCCTAGTTGGTTTAGCATTTAAAACTCTATAAATATGGGTTGTATTTTACGTTTTTGGGAGTAAGACATTATTGTATACTTTTCTTTTGGTCTTTTGGAATTATTTTGCAAACACTTAGCAATTTAATTTTCGAAAGTTTGTTTATGCAATTTGCACTTTGAATTTCAATTCAAGATTTCAGTTTTCATTGAATCGAATTGTAGGTTCATGAGTTCCATTAAACTAATTATAATTGTGAACTATCAAACATGAGTAGCTAAATCCACAACAAGGATTGTGGGAACCATGAGCAATTAACAAAGTATGAACAATAACTAAGTAAATCTTGAATAGTGTTTATTTAATATTTTCGTTTAGAAGTCTTTCAGCGGTGTGCAACGTTAGAACTCACCTCGTTCCTACCTTCCTTACCAAGGGGGTAACGGATGAGAAAAATATTAAACACCAGAGATTTAGTTAAGGATTTGCTGCTATCTTATAGTTTGACTTCAATCAATTGAGGAGAGGTTGAATACCCTAAGTTAATTGACACGATGACTTATATGGGGTGAAAGTAAGGGTTAGTCAAGCACACAATCGTAGATTTACGAAATCGCGAGTGAAAGTTCCTACGATGATTACACATCATGTAGGGATACATAACTTATCGGTCTTGCATGTCAAACACTAGGATATCCTTACTATTATTAGGATTACTAATGACTCCACAAATTGAACTCATTTAGGGCTATATTTTAATAGAAATTGTGTCCTCAAATGCCTATTTTATCTCAATACCTGATGAAAACCCTTAAGTTTCAGGTATTTGAAGTTTGACAGAAAGCATGGACACTACTTCACAAAAAGGAACGAAAAGGCTGAAAAGAACAAGAAAATGAAGGCCTGAGGATTGCCGAGTCCACTTGGCGAGTCGCCGAAGGGTCTCACTTCGCCTTTTGTTCCAGTGTGCTGAGCCCTGAAGGAAAGAATCAGGTCGGCCGAAAAATGGAGCAGTCAGCACATCGCCGAGAAGTCCAGCGAAGCAGCACTATGTCGCCTAATGACCCATAGAACGACGACGCCAAAGGATCGTGCAAAACAGCGATGAACTACACGAAAGGGGGAATCGCCGAGTTGATCTGTGATTCTGACTAATGTCGCCGAATGGTCCACTTGTTGACATTCAAATTTGACCGACCTTTAGCAATTTCAGAAATGCTATTCGATTATACGTATTTTTTAATTATTTCGAGTTTAGAATTTTAATTGATTTTGTCTAAAAATTATATATTTAATATGCATGTTTTATAAACATTATTGTAAATACTATTAAAATATTTTTAAAATTATTAGTAAAACTTGAAATAATTCAAATGTTTTAAAAATTTAAGTACTTTTAATTATAATATTTTGTAGTATCTTAATTGGATAGCATTTCTTTAAATTCCCTCAAAATCATTTAAATTTTACCCGATTTTATTCTAATACATTTCAATTTTAGCCTATTCAATCCCAATTGTTTTTCAATGGTAACCACCCTTTCATTTCAATTCTAGTCAATTTTATTGCAATTTTGGCCATTCCAATTCAATCCAATCTTGCTAATCTAAACCATCCATCTTTGGACCCAATGTCAAGATCAAATCCCACTCTTTAATCTAAATCGATCCAAGGGTTCAGATTCATTACCTCTTTCTTTCCTTTAAATTCACCAAAACCTAACTCTAATTGATGATCCTCTCTTTCTCAAAAGTTCAGCGCCGCCAGCCCCCCTCTCTTCTCACGTCGCTCCTCCGGCGAGACCATCCATCCCCTGTGAGACTTTTCCCTCTCCCCTCGCCCCTCACTCCTCTTCTTCGGCGAGAGCAACAGCAAACAGCGACCGCGAGATGCAGCAGCTCCAATCGGCGACAACAGTAGCAGCGAACAGTGAGGGCCACCGGCAGCAACTCCGGTCAGGCAAACTCCAACAGTAGCAGCTCCGAGCGGCGAGAAAAATAGCATCAGGCTACAACAACAATCCAAGACTAGCAGGAGCTCCGGCGATATGGAGGTTTCATTTTTCTAAAGACAAACATATCTACTTAGATCTGTCCAGTTTTGATCTGTTTTGGCCGATTTAGCATTTGATTTCTATGAAATTCCTTAAATTATACTTGTGTTTGTTCCACATGAGTTGTGATTCCTATTGTATGTTTGTTGTACATGAATTTCAATTAGTATTGTGAGTCTCATCTTTAACTTGAGCTACTATTTGCTATTTTTTGATTTGGTGATGTTCTGATTTAGAATGTCAAAATATTTCTGTGTTATCCACTCTTTTGGAGATATTAGCATGTCGTTGATTTTTAAAAAAAAATAGTATTAGAATTGTTAGATGTTGATTCAATTATTTAAGATCTGATGTGATAATTGGTGAATTTTCTCAACACTGATTGCATCCAATCTGATTTTCTCCTTAACTAATATGGTGTAAATTTGCTCTAACTTTAATATCCGCTTCATATAGGGTAATTAGTTAATTAAGTAAGCCTATTAATTGTTTTTCTCTTATCACTTGTTCTTGATATGATATTCTTGATTCCTTAAGTTATTACTTTGCCCTAAATTGATACAATGTGCTAATATGGTATGATTCTCTTGCTGGACTACATGATTAATGATTTAAATTGATACTATTGCCATAAGTACTTCTTGCCAGATCTAAAATTTGTCTGTATGGGGTAAAATATTGAAGTTTGTGTGGTTTGGAGTTATTCTTACTTTCCTTGGTCACTTCCCTTGGCCCCATTTGTTATGTTAATTGATTTTCTTGCTTTATTTAAGGGTAGACTGATTATATATGGTAAAATATTATTCAGTGTAGGTAAGAAAGATTAAAAAAAACTGATTTTCAATCTTGACCTGTTTAAGGAACAATTTTAATTGATTCTAAATCAATTCCTTCCTTTTCCTTGGCCAACCTTTCTCCCACTATTAAATAATGCCCTTACATTCATTATTAGGGGTACCGGACAGATACTTACATGCTTTAAGATTAAAAATTCTCTCTGCTCATAAAAAACAAAAAAGAATTCTTGGAACCTCTGGACCCTTCCATCGGATATTACTGCGAATAATTCATTCCTGTTTATTTTACTGCTTAATCGGTTATTTCTCTCATGAATTTTAACTTTCGGTTTATATCAATGTTATCTACTTCAAGCGTAAATTATGTATGAATAAATAAAAAGGGAAACATTTGGGTTAGTTCTCTTCACCTCTTTTTTTTATGTGTGGTATATTGTGAGTGGTTTGTTTAAGCATTGTGGGTCTACATGTATGTGAATGATAATTTATTATGCATGTTTGCTTTTATATGTATTTGGTTGTAATTTCTCTGAGCAGGATCTTGATCTTAGAGTTCAAGTCGCTTTGGAGGGGATACCGATGGATTTAAGTTTACTTTATGTAGCTCCTGCTTTTATTTTGGTTCTGTAATATTTGTATAGCTCTCTAACTCTCTATTATATATGAAATAACTTGGGAGATCGACAAAGGGGCGAGGGCATAAACGTGCTACTTGTTACTTTATCGCAACTTATTTATGTTAGAAAAGCATTCATATAGGATTGTGATTTATTTTATCGTTCTTATTCTAATAATACTCATTCGAGACCCGTTTAAAAATAAAATAATTTATTTTAAGTCATTTCCGCCAGTATCACCTGTTTAATATTATCTAATTATAGTTTAAAGTTGATTGTACATATTATTGTAGTGTCTTGACCACCTTCTAAATAATAACAATAAATAATATATTTGCTCTTTGTTTCATCTAATTTAACCAAAGCTCCTTTTATATAAATTGAATAAATATTTAAATATTATCATAATTTGTTTTGTATCGTAATGTTATGCCATTTTAGATATCATGCCTATAGGGGTTAAATAATTTTTAATATATTATTCTGGTGTAGAAAACATGCCACAGGTTGTAGATTTTGTGTCCTTACTTAGAGATCATGCCTATAGGACTTAATTAATTAGATTGATATGCTAATCGGATCTAATAAATTACAGCACTTTAATCATTTAGTTTATATTTTTCAGTATATTAATCACCTAGAAATCATGTTCATAGGAGCTATTAAATAATTTCTAGCATGTCTAGAAAATAAGATTGAATCTGCAAATATGTTTTGCCCACTGTTAAATCATTTCTGCACTACATTGATTTTGTGCCATTTAAAATAAAATTAATAACTATTCCCACCACATCATAACTAAATAAAATCAACTTATTTGACTGTTTTCTGCATATTTAAGAAAAACTAGTATAGTAAGCCTCCTGAACTTAAATCAAAATAAAATGTGTCAGATATAATTATTTTCTGCATTCTTGAACACTGTCCTGCAACATAAAATAAATAATTTTAATTATATTTTAATCTGTCTATGTTGAGAATAATTACTAATTAAATCTGCCCGTGTTTAAAATATGCCCTTATTTTTGTCCGATCTGTGCTAATAATTAAATAAAATCTATTATTGCACTAAAATATCTTTGCATCTGTTATCACTTTTCCTCTATATTTTAAACTCAAATTAATTAAAATCTACATTCTCTAATGATTTTTGCCACTCTTAATTATGTAATTTTCATTGTTGTAATGTTTGTGTATATGCCACACACTTAGCATGCGACTTTCACCTTACTTGTGTTTGATAGCATGATTAATAAAACTTAGAGGCCAACTTAAAACTTTACATGCTAAATGAACGTCCAAATTGTTTGACTTGGTGTTTAGGTGGGCCTATTAGGAATCCTTATTTTATTTTTAGTCTAAAACCTCCTAATAGCAGTCCAATGCCTCTTGGACCTTAAGCAGGGATGTTAAACACCTTTTAGAGACGAAAAGAATGCGGTGGTGGGGGTAGGGGTAGTTTAGGCCCTACAGAGATAATGGCATTGCCTCGAGCCGTAAATGACAAACATTTGTTTTGTCTGTCCCTATATAGAACCCGAGCGCTGATCCGTAAAGTCCTTCAAAGTATCTATTTCCTTCTCCCTTCTATATGTTTATAATAATTATAATTATTTGGGGTAGTTTAAATTTTAAAAAAATGTGTTTGCTTATCTACTTGTGCAATTTATGTCTCCTTGTTTATCTCTTTATTAATTGTTTAATATTTATTTGTTATTATGTTATCACTTAGTCTTGCATGCTTAACTAATTAATTAAAAAGACTAAGATGCCCTTAATTGTTTAATATTATGTTATCACCTAGTTTTGCATGTTTAATTAATTAAATAAACAAATGAGGTAATCTTGATTGATTAATATTATGTTGTCACCTAGTTTTGCATGTTTAATTAATTAAATAATTAAATGAAGTAATATTAATTGTTATGTTATTGCTTAGTAAGCATGTTTAAGTTAAATAACCTAAATAAATGATGTGACCATATTTGCTACTTGTAACCCCCACATAAATTGGATGAAATACGTCCGGGACCCACATTTGTAGACCTCGAGGGATGCTTAACACCTTCTCTTAGAGGTAATTTGAACCTTTATCCTGATCTCTGGTTCATTGACCTTTAGTTAGATTTAGCTAGGTTAGATAGGTGCCCTAACGCACCTTAATTTGTTAGGTGGTGACTCTTCAATCAACCTAAAAGCCCAAAATAGTTGTTAGGTCGAAAGTCCGTTTTGCGAAAAATGGGGAGCGACAGAATGGTGACTCTGCTGGGGATATTAGGTTCTTACCATTACGTGTTTCATGCTTTATGTGGGGTTTATTTATTTTGTGTATTTCCTTGTTTATTTTAATTTTGTTATTTATAAATTGTTATTTGGTTGACTCTCTTATGTGTTTGTATGAGTATTTCCTTTATTTATGCATTTATTTACTGTTTTTCATAAACTATATATATGTTGCTGCTTTTCATCTACCTGCTAAATTTTAGTGTTTTGATAAACTAACAGTCCGCTCATACTTCCCCCAATTGGGACTCTCTTCCTTTAAAAAAATTTATAATTATCGTGATGTCGTGCCTTTGCACCTCTCACAACTACTCCAATTCTCTTCAAATACCCAATTATAGAGAGTCGGCATATGCGTGGACGGAACGGATAGTTTTACTACCGGGAAACGACGAGCCTTCTCGCATAGAATCCATTTCAAGTCCGTGTCAAGCCAACTCTTAGAAATTTTACTTAAGTCATACATGTTGCATAAACCCTAGGTGGTTTGACCCTTGGTATCAATCTGCACAATTAGTAGCCACCCTATCGTCTAAAGGGCCCCAACACCCTTTAGACAAATTGCATATTATGTGTCAATGTGATCAAATTAATTAAATCAAGTCAAATTATGTCAAAATGGAGTTAAGAATTTTTCTCTGACTCTAAAACTTCAATTGGCAAAGTATGACTTGAATCAACTTTATTTTCAGTTTATTGTCCCTCTCTGAGAGTATTATGTCATTTATTTGTAGTTATAATTTTGGCTTGTTATATGCTACCCCCATGCTTGCATTTGATTTAATTTCTTTGATTAAAGGTTGTCTAGTATTTGGACTTTGGCTCAACTAAGAATCTGCAATATAACAATTATGTTCAGCCTTGGAAAAAATCACCCCTCTTCTCATCCAACAATTTGGACTATCTCTCCTCATCTTATTCCTACTCACACACTCTCTCAACAATTACCTCCGACATGCCTCAACTTTGATGCTTTGCAATATGAGGCGATACGTGACAAAATGGAGAAGTCTAAGCTAGATGTAATACAACAAAAAATGCATGACTTGGAGAAGAAGATGAATGGAGGACTAAACTCAAAACCTGCTCATGACCTGAGGTATAAGAAATTATGTCTAAACCCAAGAGTTGAATTACCATCGGGATTTAAAATTCCAAAGTTCAACATGTTCGACGGGCATGGAGATCCAATCGCATATCTCAAGGATTTCTGCAACATATTAGTTGGCTTAGAAATTAATGAACCACTCCTGATGAGGTTATTTATTCAAAGATTATCAAGACTAGCCTTCACCTGCTATGTCAAACAAGACTTTGACAAATAGCTTGCATGGGAAGATATGGCTCAAGACTTTGTAGAGCAATACAAGTTTAATAATAAGGGTGACCCTACAATGTTCGATTTACTCGAACTGAAGAAAGTGGGTCATAAATCTTTTGAGAAATATGTCATACGGTGGAGAAGGGAAGCTTCCAAAATACGTCATCTACCGGATGAAGAGGAGTTGGTCCAAACTCTCATCACATCACTTGATGGTATATACTATCAAACCCTGTTCTTCGCTGGTATTCAGAGCTTCGATAGTATAATTCGAATTGGAAAAGAATTAGAATATGGCATCCACACTGGAAGAATTATTGATGCACAAACTCCTCTTCAAGCGGATGACATGTACAAGGATTCATCAACCTTTATTCCTCTGAAACAAAGCAATCAGAATACTGAGCAAGTTCATGCTATTTTTGATTCATGTGACATCCATTTCAAACCTTGCAATCCACAAGTATCTCTAATTAAGGTAAGGAAGCCTCGTACCTTTACCCCCTTAATGGAAACTTTGATTAGCATTATTCAAAGGTCATGGGCAAAAGGACTATTGAAGCCAAGAGAAGGTTGGATCCCTAAGCACTCTTCTTCAACCCTGGATCTATCCAAGAATTGTGTGTATCATTCAAAAATTCAAGGTCACGACACCGAGGAATGTCCAACATTGAGAAATAAGATTCAGAATATGATTGAAAATGGAAAAATTATAGAGCAACAAGGACCTCTAAACCACAATTGCAATCCTTCTATGGAAAATGGAGTCGTTGTTCAAGGTGATCCCATAGGAATATATTCAAGACACTTGACAAGGAAGCGCAAATCGCATCAAAGAAATTAAGGAGGACAAGACTCTTATGAGCAAAGTGTCTCTATTGTTCTTAGACCTTATGCCCGAAACTTTTCTTTTATTCTGCTCATTTCTCTTTGTACTCATGAACTACATTTGACCTGATTTCCTTTTGGATACGTAGGCAACCCTTTGATGGGTTCAGTCTCTATCAAATAAATTTCTCTTATTTCCCATGGTCATTCAAAACATTCCTCTCCAAATTCAAATCTAGGCTAAGTGACCCAATCTTAAACATATTTGACCTTTAGATTCAAAGTTGAGCCTTAATGTCCAAATACGAGACAATCACTTTCCTTTTCAACTAATATTTTTCTTTGAGTAAAGCAGGATCACAAAGTCCCCTACAAATGAAACAGGGGCAGAATTTTTAAGGGAACCTAAAAAAATTTCACGAATGAACAGTATTAAAGAAAGTGAATAATATATGATACTCTAAACCAGGGTAGAAATTTTTGAGATTCCTCAAAAATTTCATCACAATGGAGTGCAATTTGGAAGGCAAAACAAGCACAAGTATGACCCTATCTTGCTTTTCGAATTTATAATTTTTCTATGGTTGCAGGAATAAATTATATGAGCCTACTGTTAGATTTGACACAACGAGCTACTTTTGAATCAAGCTACCATTCAGACTATTTTGAAGATGCTATTATTTGAATCAACTTGCTATTGTGGCATACCGAATATATTCATAGGCTCGCCTGACTTACATTACGACATCAGGCTCGTATGCCTTACAATATGACATCAGGCTCATCTACCTTACAATACAACATCAGGCTCGTCTGCCTTACAATACGACATTCAGGTTTGTCTACCTTACAATAAGACATTTAGGTTCGTCTACCTTATAATAGGACATCAGGCTCGTCTGTCTTACAATAGGACATTCAGGCTCGTCTGCCTTACAATACGACATTCAGGCTCGTCTGCCTTACAATACGACATTTAGGCTCGTCTGCCTTACAATACGATATTTAGGCTCGTTTGCCTTACAATACGACATTTAGGCTCTCCCGTCGTACAATAGGACATTTATCCTTATCATCTGGAAGTTGGCTATAACTCTTCAAGAAGTTAAGCTAAAATTCATGGAGACGAGCACTATCTTCTCAAAACAGATACACCTTCTTATCTCCTCTTTTCATTATTATTTCTAGCACTTATGTTTTTATCATGTTTGTTCACATTTTTTGTAAGCTAACCATTTTATCTAGTCATATTAGAAATTGCAGGCGAGATCGATTGCCCTCTCAACTACGATTATCATGATTACATGTCTATCGCAACAAAGGCCCTCTCAAATCTGGCTGCTCATACATACTGCTTTTCACCTGATCATTGCTTAAGCTGGAAATCGCTTTGTAATGCTCTTCTCGCTACTCTAATCTTATCCATTGAAGTCGGAATCATTCATGTTCGAATATCATACCATTTTTCCATTTTTAGGAGCCTCGTTTGTTCCTAAATCTAGAACTACACACGACTTGATTCTCGTAATACCAGAGATATGTAGGTGACTTAAAATCAATGTCTTGGTCGTACCTCTTTCAAACTCTATGTCATTTCAATTGATCCAACTGCCATCTCTCATCGGTCGGACAAAATTGGCTACTAAGTCAACGTTGGTTGCCCGACAATTCATCCTTCATTCTCAAGCAACCAAGGGGCAGCTGTTGACACCCAATTTTGACCGACCTTTAGCAATTTCAGAAATGCTATTCGATTAAATACGTATTTTTAAATATTTTGAGTTTTATATTTTAATCGATTTTGTCTAAAAATTATATATTTATTATGCATGTTTTATAAACATTATTGTAAATACTATTAAAATATTTTTAAAATTATTATTAAAACTCAAAATAATTCAAATGTTTTAATTATTTAAGTACTTTTAATTATAATATTTTGTAGTATCTTAATTGGATAGCATGTCTTTAAATTCCCTCAAAATCATTTAAATTTTAGTCAATTTTATTCTAATTCCTTTCAATTCTAGCCTATTCAATCCCAATTGTATTTAAATGGTAAACCACCCTTTCATTTCAATTCTAGTCAATTTTATTGCAATTTTGGCCATTCCAATTCAATCCAATCTTGCTTTCAATCTCAACCGTCCATCTTTGGACCCAATGTCCAAATCAAATCCCACCCTTTCATCTAAATCGATCGAAGGGTCCAAATTCATTAACCCTTTCTTTCCTTTTAATTCACCAAAACCTAAATCTAATTGATGATACTCTCTTTCTCAAAAGATCAGCGCCGCCAGCCCCCGTCTCTTCTCACGTCGCTCCTTCGGCGAGACCATCCATCACCGGCGAGAGTTTTCCCTCTCCTCTCTCCCCTCTCTCCTCTTCTTCGGCGAGAGCAACAACAAGCAGCCACCAAGAGATACAACAGCTCCAGTCGGCGACAACAGTAGCAGCGAACGGCGAGGGCCACCGGCAGCAGCTCCAATCAGGCAACAACAACAGTCCAAGACCAGCAGGAGCTCCGGCGATATGGAAGTTTCAGTCTGCTAAAGACATATATATCTACTCAGATATGTCCAGGTTCAATCTGTTTTGGCTGATTTAGCATTTGATTTTTGATCAAATTCCTTAAAGTTGCTTGTGTTTGTTCCACAAGAGTTGTGATTCCTATTGTATATTTGTTGTACAGGAATTTCAATTAGTGTTGTGTCTCATCTTAAACTTGAGCTACTATCTGCAAATTACTGATTTGGTGATGTTCTGATTTAGAATGTCAAAATATTTCCATGTTATCTACTCTTTTGGAGATATTAGCATGCCGTTGATTTTTTTAAGAAAAATATTATTAGAATTGCTAGCTGTTGATTCAATTCTTTAAGATCGTATGTGATAATTGGTGAATTTTCTCAACACTGATTGCATCCAATCAGATTTGCTCCTTAACTAATATGGTGTAAATTTGCTCTAACTTTAATATCTGCTTCATATAGGGTAATTAGTTAATTAAGTAAGCCTATTACTTGTTTCTCTCATATGACTTGTTTTTAATATGATAATCTTGATTCCTTAAGTTATTACTTTGCCCTAAATTGATACAATGTGCTAATTTGATATGATTCTCTTGTTGGACTACATGATTAAAGATTTAAATTGATACTATTGCCATAAGTACTTCTTACCAGATCTAAAATTGGTCCGTATGGGGTAAAATATTGAAGTTTGTGTGGTTTGGAGTTATTCTTACTTTCCTTGAATAGTCACTTCCCTTGGCCCCATTTGTTATGTTAATTGATTTTCTTGCTTTAGTTAAGGGTAGACTGATTTTATATGGTAAAATATTATTCGTCTTAGGTAAGAAAGATTAAACAAAACTGATTTTCAATCTTGACCTGTTTAAGGAACAATTTTAATTGATCCTAAATCAATTCCTTCCATTTCCTTGGCCGACCATTCTCCCACTATAAATAATACCCTTACTTTCATTCTTAGGGGGACTGGACATATACTTACATGCTTTAAGAATAAAAATTATTTCTGCTCCTAAAAATAAATAAATAAGAATTCTTGTAACCTTTGGAGCATTTTTTCTTTGTTTTGATTTGTTGTGTTGCTGTTCCGGTTGGATATTCCTACGAATAATTCATTGTTGTTTATTTCACTGCTTAATCGTTTAGTTCTCTCATGTATTTTAACTTTCGGTTTATATCAATGTTATATACTCTCATGCGTAAATTATGTATGAATAAATAAAAAGGGAAGCATTTGGGTTAGTTCTCTTCACCTCTCTCTTTTATGTGTGATATATTGTGAGTGATTTGTTTAAGTATTGTGGGTCTACATGTATGTGAATGATAATTTACTATGCATGTTTGCTTTTATATGTATTTGGTTGTATTTTCTCTGAGCAGGATCTTGATGTTAGAGTTCAAGTCGCTTTGGAGGGGATATCGATGGATTTTAGTTTACTTTATGTATCTCCTAGTTTTATTTTGGTTCTGTAATATTTGTATAACTCTCTAACTCTCTATTATATATGAAATAACTTGGGGGATCGACAAAGGGGGGAGGGGATATACGTGCTACTTGTTACTTTATCGCAACTTAGTTGTGTTAGAAAAGCATGCCTATAGGATTGTGATTTATTTTATCGTTCTTATTCTAATAATACTCATTTGAGATCAGTCTAAAAATAAAATATATATTTTTTAAGTCATTTCCGATAATATCACCTGTTTAATATAATTATCTAATTATTGTTTAAAGTTGATTGTACATATTACTGGAGTGTCGTGACAACTTTCTAAATGATAACAATAAATAATATATTTGCTCCTTGTTTCATCTAATTCAACCAAAGCTCCTTTTATATAAAATGAATAAATATTTAAATATTATCATAATTTGTTTTGTATCGTAATGTTCTGCCATTTTAGATATCATGCCTATAGGGGTTAAATAATTTTTAATATATTATTGTGGTGTAGAAAACATGCCTATAGGTTGTAGATTTTCTGTCCTTACTTAGAGATCATGCCTGTAGGACTTAATTGATTAGATTGATCTGTTAATCTGATCTAATAAATTACAGCATGTTAATCATTCAGTTTATATTTTTCAGTATATTAATAACCTAAAACTCATGTTCATAGGAGCTATTAAATAATTTCTAGCATGTCTAGAAAATAAGTTTGAATCTGCAAATATGTTTTGCCCACTGTTAAATCTTTTCTGCACTACGTTCATTTTATGCCATTTAAAATAAAACTAACTTACTATTCCCACCATGTCATAACTAAATAAAATCAACTTACATGACTGTTTTCTACATATTTAAGAGAAACTAGTATAGTAAGCCGTCTGAACTTATATCAAAATAAAATCTGTCTGATATAATTATTTTCTACATTCTTAAACACTGTCCTGCCACTTAAAATAAATAATTTTAATTATATTTAATCTGTCCAAGTTGAGAATAATTACTAATTAAATCTGCCCGTGTTTAAAATATGTGCCCTTATTTTTAACCGATCTGCGCTAATAATTAAAATAAAATCTGTTATTGCCCTAAAATATATTTGCATCTGTGATCACTTTTCCTTCATATTTTAAAGTCAAATTAATTAAAATCTACATTCTCTAATAATTTTTGCCACTCTTAATTAAGTAATTTTCATTGTAGTAATGCTTGTGTATATGCCACACACTTAGCATGCGACCTTCACTTTACTTGTGTTTGCTAGCATGATTAATAAAACTTAGAGGCCAACTTGAGACTTTACATGCTAAATGAACGTCCAAATTGTTTGACTTAGTGTCTAGGTGGGCCTATTAGGAATCATTATTTTATTTTTAGTCTAAAACCTCCAAATAGTAGTCCAATGCCTCTTGGACCATAAGCGGGGACGCTAAACACCTTTAGAGACAAAAAGCATGCGGTGGTGGGGTAGGGGTAGTTTAGGCCCTACGGAGATGATGACATTGCCTCGAGCTGTAAATGACAAACATTTGTTTTGTTTGTCCCTATATAGAAGTCAAGCGTTGATCCGTAAAGTCCTTCAAAGTCTCCCTTTCCTTCTCCCTTTTATATGTTTATAATAATTATAATTATTTGGGGTAGTTTAAATTAAAAAAATGGTTTGCTTATCTACTTGTGCAATTTCTATCTCCTTGCTTATCTCTTTATTAATTGTTTAATATTTATTTGTTATTTTGTTATCACTTAGTCTTGCATTCTTAACTAATTGATTAAAATGACTAAGATTCCCTTAATTTTATAATGTTATTATGTTATCACCTAGTTTTGCATATTTAATTAATTAAATAAACAAATGAGGTAATCTTAGTTGTTTAATATTATGTTGTCACCTAGTTTTGCATGTTTAATTAATTAAATAACTAAATGAAGTAATCTTAATTGTTATGTTATCGCTTAGTAAGCATGTTTATGTTAAATAACCTAAATAAATGACGTGACCATACTTGCTAATTGTAACCCCCACATAAACTGTATGAAATACGACCGGGACCCATATTTGTGGACCTCGAGGAATGCTTAACACCTTCCCCTCGAGGTAATTTGAACCCTTACCCTGATCTCTTGTTTGTTGACCATTAATTAGATTTAACTAGGTTAGATAGGTGCCCTAATGCACCTTAACTCGTTAGGTGACGACTCTTCAATCAACCCAAAGCCCAAAAGAGTTATTAGGTCGAAAGTCCATTTTGCGAAAAATAGGGTGCGACATAATTTTCAGCAGTTTTTATTTGTGCTTTGAGTTTAGCGAGGGTTTTGAAACTTGAAGAAGAAGAGGGCTTCATCTCCAAGGATTTTGTTTTGGGTCTTTTGGATTCTTCATTCTTGGCCTGTAACAAGACTTAAATCTTCATACCCATTTGAATTCAAGCTCATTTAGGTATAAATTTCTATCTCTTGTTGTGTGGCTAAAAACCCCAATTCTTGGGGTATGAGTTAGCGAATATGGGTTAAGATTGTTGTTGGTTCTTGCTTGCTGATAGAGTAGATGTAGTTTAAGGGTTATTTCCTCTAGTAGTTGTGGATGAATTTAACAAATTTGTAGGTGTAAATACAGGTTTATTTATGTGTTTTTGGCTTGTTGGAGAGAGAGGTCGCGAAACCAAAACTACTAGATTGATGGCCTAAGGAGTGGGTCGACATGAGGTTCAGCTCGAGAGAGTGAACCCTAGTCCCATATCCTAACACTCAACTCGACAGAGTGAATGGGGTAAGGCGTAGGCTGGTCTTCATGCGGCAAGTGGGTGTCCAAGAGGAACCCGTTTGAAATGGGATAAGTTGGTCGAGAGAGAATTTATTCCCACGTATAGCTTAGCCTAGTCACTATTACTCTATAAATTCCCTATCAAAAGCACGTACCCAACAATTTAGATTAACCTATATTCCAGTCACATCCCAAGAATGCCCTCTCATTCATAGATTTTTTTGCTATTTCTACTGTTGTGCTATACTTGTAACAAAACCCCCAAATCAATATTTAACACTTTTGTGTCCCCCTTTAATTTACAATGATTTTAATTGTTAATGTCACTAGCTACGACTAGTTAGAATGAAATTTTGTTTTTCTACAAATTCTCAAAACCACTCTTTGGGACGATCCCAACCCTTGGTTGGGTTTTTATACTATTGCACGATCGCAGACACTTGCATTGGAAGTTGTGTCCTTCATTACGCAAACATCAAAATGGCGCCATTGTCGGGGAGTGGTGTTATTTGGGAATTCTTAGTTATGTAGAATTTTTTATTCTTCCTAGTTTTAGTTTTACTAATCTAAGATGTAGTTTTGTTTTGCTAGTTTGAATATCAAAGCAGGGAACTAAGGATGGAAAATCGTTATGGATATCACATGGATCATCTCTTTTTGAAACTATTCAACCTCAGGGACGACCTCCTGACTTTTAAATAGGTAGTGGATGAGACAATTTAGGAAATGTGGCTGAAGTTTCAAGCGGTGCTGCAACCATGCCCATCTCACGGGATGACGGACAAGGGGCTACTCGAGTGCTTCTATAGAGGTCTAGGTCCCGAGAATAGAAGTATAGCCGATCATTTTTTCGAAGGTGGTACGCTACACCAGCCTTATGAAGTTGTAGCAAAACTCCTTGATGGCATGGTAGAAGCCAACGAAGAAGCCAAAAAGAAGCAGGAGTGGGACGCACTAGTTACCCAGTTGGATTTTCTATCCACCCGAGTCACAAAATTGGAGGTACAAGCCATGGGGAAAGAAAAACACTTCTCCCTTCGAGAGTGTAAACATGGGAAGAAGTAGAGAGGTGTACAAGATGATGAAACTCTTTCTCTCATTCAAAAAAAATTGACGCACAAGAGAGGATGTTGAATGAGATGAAGGAGAACATCAAAATGCTAAATGAAGTGTCAACCTCTCACTCCATTACTATTCAGTTCCAGGAAGCTCAAATCGGCCATTTGATATTAGGGCATTAACCACCATTCACCGAGGACTCGCCTAATTACATCATGGGCGACTCTGAAAATGAAGAATAACTACTGACTTGCGTCGTGCCACGACGTTAACTAAGGAGTTGTTTGGAAGGTAACCCAAAACCCCTTAATATTTTATATTTGTGTATTAGTAAAATAATAATGTGTTGTTGGTTTAGGTTGAAGTGTGAGAATTGCTAGAAAAGTGCAGGGTGACAAGTAATAGATCCAATTGGCGAGTCATCGAAGAGGTCGACGAACTCGACCTTATCCGACGTTTGACTCCAAACATCCCCAAAATTAGAGCGTGTACAACTAGGTAAGCTTAAGAAATCATTGGCGCATCGCCAACTCTGTTGGCGATCTCGACGGAGACCGCCGTTTGAACACCCAAGTTTACTAGAAAGATCTGTAACACTCGGCGAAACATATGATTGGTCGACAACACTCCAACTGATTCGGTGATTCGGACTAATATCGTTGGGTATGTAGGAATTGAACAGCGCTTGAGTAAAGGTGAAGCAGGCTGGATGTGAAGCATTCGAGAAAGTGGGTTGAAAATAGGTGTGTTGGATTGCCTAGCGATGCTGTGTAGAGTTCGCTGAATCACGAAACGACTCTCTTAATGTCCCCACCTCACCTAACGTCCCCACCTCGCTTTCATTTTAATGCTAAAATTATGGAACGTCTACACCCAAAGTCGCAGGAGAACCATTCCACCCTGACTGATGGAGCAACCGCATAGCCATGATCACTTCTTTACCTCCTTATTTGTCTTATTTTTATTTTTGGGTACTTTTAATCGCAATTGAGGACAAATGTTTTTATTTGTGGTGGGGTGAGGTCCACACCTTTTGTGGTTACAGTTGTACTTTGTGTATATATTTAGGCTATCTGTTTATAAATTGTTTTTACACTGCTTTCTGTGGATGTTTGAGCTTATGTCTCCCTTTTGTTTTAAATTACAAAAATGATTTTGAAACTTCAGGAAAATTTTAATATTTTCCAAAAAAATTTGCCACCTCTCATGTGTTGAATATGGCTGTTCTTTTGCAAAATTTAAGTCTCGGTCAATACTGATGACTTGAATAGTGCTCTCCATCGAACGAACATGAATGCGCGGCTACGACAAGGCCAAATGAAGTTGCATAGACAATATGTGAACTCTTTGCATCTCGTTGTGATTAGCAATTTATCAAATCGAGTCTCTTGTGATGACCGTTGCACACTAGCGAAAGTGTAGAGGCTTGGTTCACTTTAGTGTCAAGGCCTTGTGTGATTAGCTTAGTTTGATCAATGCATGATAGATCCTAGAATCTCTTGATATGATCTTAGGCAACTTCTAAGAGTGTGAGCCAATTTGACATATACCTCTTTTGTGACCTACCTTGTGAGTGTGTGAACCTCTTTTGAACACCCCTTGAGCCTTACCTTTCTTTGGAAGAAACTTGATGAAACCATAACTTTTCTTTATCCACTACCTATAATCCTCTTGAATTGTGGTTAGTTGAATAGCTAACTTAAGCCAAAAGCCTAAGTTAGGGTGTGGTGAAAAGAAAAGGGAAAGTCAAGAAGTGCAAGAAAGTCTCTCCTATCCATGGTTTTGAGGAAAATGGAACCCCTCCATATAAAAAAAGAGAAAAAAAAAAGATAATTAAAAAAAAAAGAAAAAGTTGTGAATAAAGTTGAAAAAAGAAATAGGGTTCTCAAGCAATCCATGGAAAGTGAAGATTATGATGACTTATGAGCACTAAAGAGAATGATGAAGAAAAATGAAAGGAAGTGTTGTGAGCACCACATTTCATGAGGATGAAAGTCACTGAGCCTAAATGACCATACATTTGCACTCAACCCCATTACAGGTCATAAAAAGACCTTCTTGATCTTGAGTGAGCTGAAACAAATATTGATTGGAAAATACGGGCAAACCTATGGGTGAAAGCATGCATTGTGTTCTTCCTTGTGAGAGTGAGTGTTGCATCTGATTCCGAAGCTTTTAACTGTGAACCATTGTGTTAACATCCTTTCTGTGAGGGCATTTGAACACTATAGTTGAGCTTGAACTTACATTTGAAGCAAGTATTGTGAGCATGAGATTCTTTGATATTGGTGAGTCACAACTTGAATCTTTGAGTGCATATTTGATCTTTGCATAAGTACATTGAACCTTGTTGTGTGCATTCATGATTGAGTCTTGTGTAGCACTGTTTGAGACACCCTTTTTGAACAGAGGAACTTGAGGACAAGCAATCGTTTAAGTTGGGGGTGTTGATGAGTCCACAAATTGGACTCATTTAGGTCTATATTTTAATAGAAATTGTGTCATCAAATGCTTATTTTATCTCAATATCTAATGAAAACCTTTAAGTTTCAAGTATTTGAAGTTTGACGGAAAGCATGGACACTACTTCACAAAAAGCAACGAAAAGGCTGAAAAGAATAAGAAAATGAAGGCTTGAGGATCGCCGAGTCCACTTGGCGAGTCACCGAAGGGTCTCACTTCGCCTTTTGTTCCAGTGTGCTGAGCAATCGGCGCATCGCCGAGAAGTCCCGTGAAGTAGTACTATGTCGCCCAATGACCCATAGCACGACGACTCCGAAGGATGGTGCGAAATAGTGATGAACTACCCCAAGGGCGAATCGCTGACTTAATCGGCGATTCTGACTAATGTCGCCGAATGGTCCGCTGCAGCACATATTTTGAAATCTATAAATACTCATTGAGAGTTATAGCTTAGTATCAATTTTTTAGTGTGTGAAACAATTAATATAATTTTCAGTAGTTTTTATTTTTGCTCTGAGTTTTGAGAAGGTTTTGAAACGTGATGAAGAAGAGGGTTTCATCTCCAAGGATTTGGACTTGGGTCTCTTGGATTCTTCATTCTTAGCCTGTAACAAGACTTAAATCTTCATACCCATTTGAATGCAAGATCATTTAGATATAAATTTCTATCTCTTGATGTGTGGCAAAAAACCACAATTATTGGGGTGTGATTTGGCGAATATGGGTTAAGATTGTTATTGGGGGTTGCTTGATGATAGATTAGATGTAGTTTAATGGTGATTTCGTCTAGTAGTTGTGGATGAATTTAACAAATTAGTAGTTGCAAATACAAGTTTATTTAAGTGTTTTTGGCGTGCTCGAGAGAAAGGTCGCGAAACCAAAACTACTAAATTGATGGCCTAAGGAGTGGGTCGACATGAGGTCTAGCTCGACAAAGTGAACCCTAGTCCCATATCCTAACACTCAGCTCAAGAGAGTGAGTGGGGTAAGGCATAGGCTGGTTTTCATGCGGCTAGTGGGTGTCCGAAAGGAACCCATTTTAAACGAGGTAAGCTGCTCGAGGGAGAATTTATTCCCACATATAGCTTAGCCTAGTTTCTATTACTCTATAAATTCTCTATCGAAAGCAGGTACCCAACAATTTAGATTAACCCGTATTCCGGTCACATCCCAATAATGCCCCCTCATTCGTAGATTTCTTTGTTATTTCTACTATTTTTGCTATACTTGTGACAAAACCCCCAAATCGATATTTGACACTTTTGTGTCCCCCTTTAATTTACAATGTTTTTAATCGTTAATGTCTCTAGCTACGACTAGTTAGAACGAAATTTTATTTTTCTACAAATTCTCAAAACCACTCTCTTGGGACGATCCCAACCCTTGGTTGGGTTATTATATTATTGCACAATCATAGACACTTGCATTGGAAGTTGTGTCCTTGATTATGCAAACATCAATTACTGCATTAAGAGCTCATGGGAATACATATGCCCAAGTTTCCATCATATATTTATATCTCAAACTATGTATCTTGCTTAGTTATTACTTATTGATTCAAATCAACAATCGGTTACTCTAGTTACAAAAACCCCCCTATTTACTTTTATCGGAAATAGTTTTACTAAAATGATATAATTGTGAGTTAAGTTTAAGTCTAAACCCTATTCCTCGTGGGATCGACCCCGACCTAAAGGTTGGGTTCTTTAATTGATAATGATCGCTTATGCTTCTTTAAGAGAGGTGTAATTTGAGTGTATCAGTTGATAACATGTATGAAGAGTAGGATGTTTATCTAGATGAGGAGGCCAAGTACTTGAGCAACCAGTGTTTCTGAAATTAAAACTCGGGTAACCAAGGCTATAAATATGAAAATCAAGGTCAAAATTATGAAAAAGATTATCAATATGATAGACCAGGTAACTGAGAGCAAGGTAACTGGCAGAACAAGGAGGGATATAAAAATGAATGTAGTGGGGTGCATGTACCTCCAGGTAATTGAGATCGAGATGGTAGTAGTTCTAGCTGTTCTAGGATGGAGAATATGTTAGCTAATGTTTTTCGGAAGGTTGAATCTACAGATGTGGGAGTGAAGGAGATGAAAAATGATTTTCCCTGTTTAAGTCAGATCATTGACTCACATTCAACATCCATCAAGCAATTGGAGCAGCAGTTGGGGAAATTGTCAGTCTCATTAAATCATTGACAGAATGGAACACTACCTAGTTATACAATTTAGAACCCAAACAAATATGGGCATTACTTGGCGATCACTACGAGAAGTGGTATATCATTTCCTGAACCAAAATATGAAACTATTGAGTAGGGAGAGAGCTTAGAAAGAGATGAGGAAGAAAAGGTTGATGTTGAAATTGTGGATGACTAAGAGGTAGGTAGAGAGGTTGAGAAGCTGCCGAGGACGAAAGAAGCTATAGTAGAGGTAACTTCGCCCTTACATAAAATAGATAGACCTCCTCCTCCTCCATTTCCTCAAAGGCTCAAGAAAAAAGTTGAAGATGGAAAATTGTTGAAGTTCATATCCATGCTTCGACAACAATCAGTGAATATTCCCCATGTAGAAGGTCTAGAGCAGATGCCAAGTTATGCTAAGTTTATGAAGGACTTAGTCACAAAGAAGAGGGCTGCAAGTTTTAATACAAGAGACTATGTTTACCATTTTAGCGCTATTTCTACAAGGTCCTTGATGGAAAAATATGGATTGAGGTTCATTCACTCTACCATGCATCATTGGCGCCTTCGTGTTTGCAAAGGGTCTATGTGATCTGGAGGCAAGTATCAATCTGATGCCATTACCCATATACAAGCAACTCAGGTTAGGGGCTCCAAAGACCACCGCGATAAGGTTGATGATGGTAGATAGATCAGTGAAGAGACTTATCGGTATTTTGTGTGATGTACTTGTTAAAGTGGAACATTTCATCTTCCCAGCTGACATTGTAATCTTGGATTGTGAAGTGGATTTCAAAGTTCCTATAATTTTAGGAAGGCCATTTCAGGCCACAGTAGAGCTCTATTTGATATTGAAAGTGGGGAGCTGAATTTTTTATTGAATAATGAAGAGGTAAAGTTCAAAGTGTGCAAGTCAATGAAGAAGCCACAAGATATGAGTGTGGTGTCTTTGATTGATATTGTTGAAGAGGGTGACATGGAAGCATCCATAGAGGAAAGATTTTTCGTAGAGACATTGACTGCAGTGATAATGAATTTTGATGAAGTGTTTCAGGTTGATTATATGGAGAGTCTAAATTCCCTACAAGGCATGGGGTCACATTAATATTCTCCAAATAAGTTAGACCTGGAATTGAAGAATAAGACAAGTCCTCCAGTGGAACCATCTATTGAGGAACTGCTTGTGCATGAGTTGAAGCAGCTGCCTGGTCATTTGAGGTATGTGTTTTTAGGTAAACATAACACTTTTCCAATTATTTTGGCTGCAAATCTTAATGATGAACAAGTGCAAGAAGTGGTGAAGGTATTGAGTAAATTCAATAAAGTAATTAGTTGGACCATTGTTGATATCATTAGGATACCTCCAAGTATCTACACTCATAAAATTTAGCTTGAGTAAGATTTCAATCCAAGTATAGAGCATCGGATGAGGATGAATCCACCAAAGAAAGAAGTGGTAAAGAAAGAAATCATTAAGTTACTAGATGTAGAGGTAGTGTACCTCATTTCTCATAGTCATTGGGTTAGCCCAGTGCAGTGCGTGCCCAAAAAGGGTTGTATGACAATTGTGGCAAATGTGAAAAATTAGTTGATTCCGCAAAGGAACGTGACAGGTTGGTGAGTGTGCATGGACTACATGAAGTTAAACAAATAGACCTTGAAAGACCATTTCCCAATGCCTTTCACAGACCAGATATTAGATAGGCTGGCAGGTAAAGGTTGGTCCTGTTTCTTAGATGGATACCCTAGGTATAACTAGATATCAATTGCTCCACAAGGCCAGGAGAAAACCAAACATGTGCCTATGATACTTTTTGCGTTCAAGGGCATGCCATTTGAATTGTGTAATGCACCAGTAACTTTTCAAAGGTGTATAATGTCCATCATCTCGGACATGGTTGAGGATACTTTAAAGGTATTCATGGATGACTTCTCTATGGTAGGTGACACATTTGATAATTATTTATTAAATCATAATAGGGCACTATAGAGGTGTGAATAGGCAAACCTAGTGCTAAACTGAGAGAAATGCCACTGCATGGTCAAGGAAGGCATAGTACTAGGCCATAAGGTGTCTGAGAAAAGTTTGGATGTGGACAAGGCAAAGATTTAAGTGATCAAAAAGCTGCCCCCATCACTATGAAAGGGATTCAAAGTTTCTTAGGTCATGAAAGGTTCTATCGACATTTTATCAAAGACATTTCTAAAACTGCATATCCTTTGTGTAAGTAATTAAAAAAAGAGGCGAAGTTCACTTTTGATGAAGCATGCACAAAATTCTATGAGTGTCTTAAGGCAAAATTAATGTCAGACCCAGTGATCATTAGTAAGAGCCATTTGAGTTGATGTGCGATGTGAGTGGTATTTTTTTAGGGTTGTGTTAGGGAAGAAGAGAAATAAGATCTTTCACCCAATCTACTATGCAAGCAAGGCATTAAATGAAGCATAAACAAAATTATATTGTCGTTAAGCATGAATAGCTTGCAGTAGTGTATGTTTTTGAGAAATTCAGAGCATACTTGTTAGGAACTAAAGTGGTAGTTCACAGTGACCATGCAGCACTGCGGTACTTGATGGTGAAGAAAGATGTGAAGCCTTGATTGATAAGATAGGTGCTTTTATTATAAGAGCCTGACTTAGTCAAAGACACAAAGGGTTGTGATAATCAATGGTTGATCACTTTTCTACGCTGGAGTAGAAAACAAAGAGGAAGCTGAATTAGATATTGATGAATCATTTCTGGATGAGCAGGTATTAGTCGCTACTCTTGATCTCATTCCTTGGATTGCTGACTTTTCCAATTACCTTGTTAATGAGTTGATGCCTGAAGGGTTAACGTTTCAACAACGGGAGAAGTTCCTACATGATGTGGCTAAGTACTTTTGGCATGAACTTTACTTGTACATGGTTTGTGATGATAATATCATAAAGTGATATGTGCCAGAAGCTGAAATGCAAAGTATTTTAGAAGCATGCCATTCATCTCTAGATTGTGGACTGCTCATAAGGTGTTCAAAAGTGGATACTATATGCCTACAATTCATGAGGATGCATATGACTTGTTTAAAGGTTGTGATATGTGTCAAAGTCAATTAGCCATCTTCACCATCATGAGCTACTTATGACCCCTATCATAGAGGTCGAATTATTTTATGTCTAGGGGATTGATTTCATGGGACCATATGAAGCTTTGTTCAGGCAAAAGTATATATTTGTGGCAATTAATTATGTCTCCAAATGGGTTGAGGCTGTGGCTTTGGCAGAGAAAGATGGTAAGAGCATTGTAGGGTTTCTAAAAAACAATATTTTCTCAAGAATCGGCACACCTAGGACCAATATCAGTGATGAAGGCTCACAGTTCTGCAATAAAGTGCTTAACACACTTTTGGCCAAATATGGGATGAAACAACACAAAATGGATACGCCTTATCATCTGCAAACAAGTGGCCAAGTTAAAGTATCAAATAGGGAAATAAAACCAATGTTGGTGAAGACAGTGAATGCTAATAGAACATATTGGTCAAGAAATTTAGATGATTCTCTATGGGAATATCATACAGCTTTCAAAACACCCATTGGTATGTCAGCATATCAGTTAGTTATTGGAAAGGCATGTTAATTGCCTTTATAGTAGGAGCATAAGGTACTCTGGGTGCTGAAGTAATTAATTTGTTTAGTTGGAGTGAAGCAATGAATATGCGACTTGATCAGACAAATAAAGTGGATGAATTTTGCTTGAGAGCTTATGAGATATGCGTTGTATAAGGAAAGGATGAAGTTGTATCATGAGAAGCATATTGAGAAGAGGAATTTGAGACATTACGGCTTGGTGTTACTGTTTAACTCAAGGCAATGCCTATTTCCAGGTAAGTTGAAGTCTAAATGGTCTGGACCATTCAAAGTGATATAGGTGTTTCATTCGGGAGCCATTGAACTCGAGAATGAAAAAAGTTAAAGGTTCAAGGAAAATGGTAAGCGATTCAAGGCATATATGGGAGTTCCAGAGGAAGTGACGATAGCTTAGGAATGCAAGCTTGATGAAGTCTAAGTATTCAAGTAACCTGCATCGCGCCGCAACAATATATTTTGTGCAACTTTGGAGGCAGCCAAAGATATAATTGTAATAGGTAGTTTAAATTCTTGCAATAGTTCATTATTTTTATATTGTCACAATGTATACATGTGTGCAGACCGAATTGGGAGAAGTTGGGAATAGTTAAGGTCGGGAATGTTTTCACCAGCAACCAAACGGGTCGTGGTTCTCTTCACGATTAACTTCACGGTCCATGAAGTAATAAGCCAAAAATTAGGGAGCTGAGTGGAAAATAAGAAAAATGCTTCATGGAAGTATTTACGACCCGTCTAACATTAGACTGACTCTTTAACATCTCGTGAACCTACAGGTAAGTTTCTTGATAAGTAATTCACACAATAACCTTTACAGGTCGTGGTCCACTTCACGAGCAACTTCACAGTTCATCAATGGTAGGTTGGCACTGACGAACCCGACCTGACCCGAGTGGATAGGAAATCCAAATTCAATGTTTTAAAAGAAATCAAAGTGCCAATGGTTGGGTTCTTTCCCCTTTTCTCCATTCATAAAGACTCTTTGGGGTAAACTAAGAGATTTCTATCATCTATATCAAGAAATCAACAATTCATTCAAGCCCCAATTCCACATTGCAAGAAATCTCAAAAATGAAGTGTCCATTTATCTCCTTGTAACAAAACTAGGGTTATAGTGAAGTAAGTTCTCCATATTTTACTTGGTATATGTTTAATCTTATCAAAATCAAGTATTCAACTACTAATCATTGATCCTCTCGTGGTATTAGTGTATGAAATGTGATTATGTGTGATTATATTTTGTGGGTATGTATGAAAATAGTGAACGGCATAATTAGAGGTTGAATTTTATGCTTAAAGTTATGTTGGGTTGATAAACTAAGTTGAATATATATGTGAGAAGGTTACTAGAATTGTTTTTTGGTGCTCTTGATTGGTTAAATTGATCAAAGTGCATTTGTACAGAAGGCAACTATAGCTCTGCCTAACTGTAAGTACACTAGAGGCTTCATGGATCATGCAAGGGTGCATGGGTCATGAAACCCTTCGTGAACCACACTTAGGTGGTTGGCACACACTAGTTCAGCGTAACGATGGCCTAGATGGGTCGTAGTACCTATCACGAACCGTAGAAGCCCTCGTATATAAAAAAAACCAACAAGGATTTTTCATTTTTTAGTTTATACTTGTTCATTGTGTGGCCCTTCCCAATGATAGATTGAGTGACGACATTCATAAGGCAAGGCATCACTTTGCATACATACACTAGGGAAGTCCTAGTACCCATTAGTGTTTAACTTAATATACGTAAATACTAACTCGTTGTCCCTTAGTTACAATGGGACCAAGGTGCAAGACGACACAACTGCACACCTCATCCCCTACTTATCCCGAACAAAGTACAAATGCGAAGGAATCTAGAAGCTTTGAGGTCAAGGTAAATACCAAGATCGAAGCTCACCCTCTTCAGAATATTATGTCTCGGATAGCCAGAGCTATAATTCAACACACTTCTCCCCAGTATAAAGAGTGAGGAGATGACTTTGGGAGCGAGCAGGGGTCAAAAAGTACATGTCGGTCATCAACTAATGACCTACAACCAATTGAGAATCAAGAAGAAGAGAGGGATAAGCATACAAATTAAGGTGCTAGTGAACCAACTGGGTTGTTGGTACAGTTTGTTGACCAGAGAGACACTGGCCTAGTGGTTTGATAGCAACTAATTGATTGATTTCGACGGATGTGGACCATTCCTGAATCGAAGGATATTCTTAACCATTGCATACTATCCAAGGCCGGTGGCATTGGCGGGAGAATAATTATCCTCGACTCTAGAGTTTTGGAAAATGATATAGAAGCTTTTCTAGAAATCTACAATCTGTTCACACAACAAGTTTGAATAGATGACCAAGAAGCTAGGAGAGTATGCACGCCACTTGATAAATGTGTTTTACACCTCCTATGCAACCGCTCTGATGAACTTTGCTGCACAAACTTAAACAACTAAAAAGACAAAGAAAGCAGTCACATCTACATGGCCACCACTAGCTGTGGTGGGTGTTTGGGGTTAGAAAATTGATATCTCTGAGACCATGATAAATAGGTTTCTACGTGGCCCCGAATATACAACATCTATTGTCGTTGGTTAATTTGAAGGTTGGTTGTAACGACCCAAGGCCATAGATGCGACATGGCGTACTCGACCCAGAAGGGGTCTCAAACAAGCCTCATAGCATTCTTGAACATAAGAACATAAGAAAATAGAGAAGAATTTAACTCTTTCTTTACAATCGAAGACATTTTCATTAAAAAGCAAGCGGAAGACTTTCTAGACTTTGTATACTATGTCTCAAACCATCTAATACTTTGAATACAACATTGGGACTTAGCCCATTCATAAGCTTAACAAAAACTAAAGGACATAAAGGAACACAATGGGTTTTGTCCTCGAAACTATGAACATTCACCAAGTCTTCATCTTCAAGAACTTTAGAAACCTATCCTTCAATCGTAGCACACCAATATCTCCAAACCCTACACTTTGGTAAAAATGGAGAAGAATGGGATTAGCACAAAAAGTACTAAGTATGGAAGCCATGCAAAAACATGCTTAAAACGGACATTTATTTGAGAGTCATGATATATGCCATTTTGGTAAAACTTCATGAACATTGATAAAAGAGGCATAATATAAGTCACAACCAACATACAAGTCATATTTTCACATTAGAATATAATCCACATATGAACCTTTACCTTCACCTTAAGCCTTCACCTCAAGTAACCCTCAAGCTATACCTTGTGCAATGTATGGGTAGCGTCCCATACAACTACCCACACTAAGGCACCACCTTAAGGTCACCAAAAGTGAACTCACCATTCATCTTTTGCACCTTTACATAATAAAGAATATAAGAGACATAAACATTACATAAGTCACATCATCACATTAAGACCAACATCTAAGACAACTCTAAGTCATACTTGTGCAATATGCAAGTAGCATCCCATAGTACTACTCACACTAAGTACTCCTTGAAGTCACCTTAGACAAGGCACATTCATATACGATAAGTCATGACAAGGAAGTACCTTATAATACAATTTAAGTATAGCATGCATCTTTACATTTAAGAATATAAGTCAACATTCATCAATAACTTCATTTAGGAGACCTTCATTCATTAGACATTAGATCATCATTCTCATTAACTTTATCATAAGATGGCATTCATACATTAGTCATTAGGGCTTAGAGAACTCACTATGACCCTCTCAAAGCCTACTCATGCTATTCATGGATAGCATCCCATACTACCACCCACACTTCATAGAAGTCATCAAGAAACCATAATGCACATCTCACATGATGTGAATAAGCGTTTAACCGACATAGACCATGCAAGCTAGACATGAAATCCGGTGTCATGAAACCCCACACCGTAAGAGGTGGTCTACTTGCCTAAGGAAGATCGGTTCATCTAGCTTATGTGGATCCACTAGCTAGGACTTATGAGGGCTCATAGTTATGGGATATGGAATATTTTCATTGAAATCCGGCCTAATGTTGGGAGAACCTCCATCTTACCATATCCTCTCGGTGCTTAGCCTATATTCCCATAGAGTAGTTAATTCACATTACATTGTTGTACTTGAGAGGGCCACCAACTTTAGGCCTACTGACCTAAGGTACATTACACAAGAAAGGGTCACCACCATTAGGTCTACCGATTCAAGGTACATTAAGGATAGATCATTGACTTTACAAGAAGGGCCACCATATTTAAGTCTACCGATACAAGGTTCATCATTTCACACATGAAAGGGCCACCAACATTAGGTCTACCTCTTGAAGGCTTATCATCTCACTGCTTTCTAGACTCATCATGAAGAGCCACCACATTTAGGTCTACCAGTTCAAGCCATAGCCTAAAATACCTCATTAGTCATTCATAAAAAGGCTATCAACATTAGTTCTACCAATTCTAAGTCATCATTCATTCATGCACAAAAGCGCTACCAAAATTAGGTCTAACAATTCATTTCACTAAGGCATTTAAGTAAAGATACATTCATTATTCAAGAGGAGGATGCCTAATCCTACCAATTCATGATCACATTCACCAATACAAGAATAGGAGGCCTTAGCCTACCAATTAAAGATACACAATCACTTTTACATTCATTCATATAAGAATAGGATGCACAAGCCTACCAATTTATGATATACAACATTACATTATAGAACCCTTCACATTCCATCATCCACATTCATGAGTGTTAAGTGAGAATATGCTTTCAGTCACAACACACTTACATTCTATACAAGATCAGCATTCTATCATTAAAATCACATGCATATCCTGCACATTATACATAGTAAGTAAACACCTCTACCTTTCAAGTGGATTCAATATCTCAAGCACAATTCTACTTCAACATGTAAAATTATGTCATCACTTGCCCTTTCAAGGCCATGAATTCACTTTCACCAACAAAACTTTCATTACTACAATTAGGCATGGATAGTGATACAATTCAACAATCTAAACCCACTTCATAAAGGCACAATTTAGGAATTGAGAGAAATCATGGGTTCATAGAGTATTTTCATCATACATCATCAATTAAACACCAATACAATCATAATTTGTCATTAGAAACCATTAGAAAACGTTTGATGAAAGAACCCATGATATTGAGTAAAACCCTAAATTTTCATGATTTGGAATCACTTTTGAATTGGCGCATTGATGGAAAATTAGACAAGGATCAAGACCACCATACCTTTTACTTGAAGAATCCCACGAAAATTCCTTGAAAACATGATGATTTGACCTAGAGTGCTTGAAGTCTTCACCTCCAATGGAGGTTTCTAGAGAGAGCTTTTGGAGAAGAAAGGTGGGTTTTGATTTGGGGTTTTTAAATAATCAAATGTAAAATATAGTTTAACACTTTTAATACTCTTAAAATACCTTAATAAACTTATAATAACCATCCAAACACTTAACTAGCCAATGGAGGAATTTACCAAACCACCCTTGGCATGGCCGAGTCTAGACAGCACACACAGGTGCAAACGATGCCCTATACTCACGGATCGTGAGTCCATTCATGGACCGTGAGTCCATTCACGGACTGTACTGTTGGTCCGTGGTCTGGTGCTGGAACCTGGTTTGGGGGCCCTTGGCCTACAGAGGCCATCCACGGGGATTGGACCCCTTCCGTAGGTCATCACATTTTTGGGCAGTTTTGGTTTTCCTTGGGGTCTTGGGGGTTAAGCTTAGGGTCCTCCTCAATGACCCCTAGGGTGGTCCATGGGGAGTCATACCTTTACATTTAACCCCTCAACCATAGCTTGAGACAACATAAAACAACAGAAACCTCACATAAAACTCAAACACACCCACGTTAGGCTCTAGTTTCACTTATTCATTCTACGGGTCGTTACATTATCCCCCACTTAGAAATATTTGTTCTCGAATGACACTTTAAACACATTAAGGGATTAACGACTCAAGACTAATTGCCCATCATGCATGCAACATCATAAACAATGCACAAAACTAAGAGGAAACATCAACTCCACATCAATATACTTCATGTAATTCAAGAAAGTTGGAACTACATTTGCAAACTAATTATGCATCAAAACTTCATCATTTCTCATTTCATTGGAGGAACTTCCTTCTACATCTCACATCATGCTTATCACAACATCATTAAACACATTATGCAATTTCTTCATAAAAACACATTAAGGCATGTTCAACATTTCACCTCATAAAGCATATAGACAACTCATACTAAACGCGAACTCAATCATGAGGAACATAATTCATGAAAACTCATTTTCTCATTCTAACATAAACTCATTAAGAAGATGCACATCATAAGGAGACCATGGAAACACAATATGACACAAGGCTCCAACACATGAAACAAGCCTAAAAAAGGAACTCTTGGTGTGAAGCTTGAATAGGCATATAAAGGAAGAGGTATGGATATCGGAACTCTCAACAACCTTACTACTCAACATACCATCCCCCACTTAAGAGTAAACCCAACTAAGGAACCTTAACAAGACATTCATAACCATAAGGAACTATCAACAAACCAATGCTTTTAAACTAGGAAGGTCCTCATTAAGCAACTCTTGCCCACAAACAACCTTACCAACACCACTCAAGGTCTCATATGAGTCTACTACACCGGGTCTAAACTACTCAAACTCACTACACCTCATAAGGTGAGAACATCAAGCAAGCCTAACTCATGAACATCAAGGACACTCAAAGACCTTACCATCTAAGCACATTATCCCCCACTTGGGAGTAAGCCTATACAAACTCTTTTAAACTTCACTCCCTTCAATTCTAAGGTCGAAATGAAATATCACTAAGCCTTCACACTCATCACACAAGGATGATTCCAAAACAAGGTGAATTACACTTATACCCTCTTTTAATAAGTCTACTCACTCAACACACATAACCAAAAAAAAACCCATTCATACTAAAGACAACATCACAACATTCATCTCAAATCTATCAAGTCACATAACCCTAGTTGGCACCACAACCAACCTTCCTCCCTCACACCCTCTAACATACTCCTTCAAGTGGTCATACACTAAAGACCATCGAATAAATAACAAGAGAGAGACATTATAGAGTTAAACTCTATGGCACGACTTGAAAAATGAAGAAGTGAAACTTTCTTAACAACCAATAACCTACTATTCATAATGTGGCGCATTTCACATTATGAACAAGACTCTACTAGATGTGGTTTGAGACATCCTAAGACCATTCCAAAATCTTATGCTCTGATAACATGTTTGTCACGACCCAAGGCTAACCCCTAGAAGCAACAAGGCATACTCAACCCCGAAGGGGTCTCATACAAGCATCATAGCATTCTTGAACATAAGAACCTCGGAAAATAGAGAAGAATTTAAAACTTTCTTTACAATCGAAAACAATTTCATTAAAAAGCAAGCGGAAAACTTTCAAGACTTTGTATACTATGTCTCAAACCATCTAATACTTTGAATACAACATTGGGACTAATCCCATACAAAAGCTTAACAAAAACTAAAAGACATAAAGGAACACAAGGGGTTTTTTCCTCGAAACTATGAGGACTCACCAAGTCTTCATATTCAAGCACTTTAGAAACCTATCCTTCAATCATAGCACACCAATATCTTCAAACCCTACACTTTGGTAAAAATGGAGAAGAATGGGATTAGCACAAAAAGTACTAAGTATGGAAGCCATGCAAAAACATGCTTAAAACAGACATTTATTTGAGAGTCATGATATATGCCATTTTGGTAAAACGTCATGAACATTGATAAAAAAAGGCATAATATAAGTCACAACCAACATACAAGTCATATTTTCACATTAGAATATAATCCACATATGAACCTTTACCTTCACCTTAAGCCTTCACCTCAAGTAACCCTCAAGCTATACCTTGTGCAATGTATGGGTAGCGTCCCATACAACCACCCACACTAAGGCACACCCTTAAGGTCACAAAAAGTGAACTCACCATTCATCTTTTGCACCTTTACATAATAAAGAATATAAGAGACATAAACATTACATAAGTCACATCATCACATTAAGACCAATATCTAAGACAACTCTAAGTCATACTTGTGCAATATGCAAGTAGCATCCAATAGTACTCCTTGAAGTCACCTTAGACAAGGCACATTCATATACGATAAGTCATGACAACGAAGTACCTTATAATACAATTCAAGTATAGCATGCATCTTTACATTTAAGAATATAAGTCAACATTCATCAATGACTTCATTTAGGAGACATTCATTCATTAGACATTAGATCATCAGTCTCATTAACTTTATCATAAGATGACATTCATACATTAGTCATTAGGGCTTAAAGAACTCACTATGACCCTCTCAAAGCCTACTCGTGCATTGCATGGATAGCATCCCATACTACCACCCACACTTCATAGAAGTCCTCAAGAAACCATAATGCACATCTCACATGATGTGAATAAGCGTTAAACCGACATAGACCATGCAAGCTAGACATGAAATCCGGTGTCATGAAACCCCACACCGTAAGAGGTGGTCTACTTGCCTAAGGAAGATCGGTTCAACTAGCTTATGTGGATCCACTAGCGAGGACCTACGAGGGCTCATAGTTATGGGATATGGAAGATGTTCATTGAAATCCGGCCTAACGTTGGGAGAACCTCCATCTTACGATATCGTCTCGGTGCTTAGCCTACATTCCCATAGAGTAGTTCATTCACATTACATTGTTGTACTTGAGACGGCCACCAACATTAGGCCTACCGACCCAAGGTACATTACACAAGAAAGGGCCACCACCATTAGTTCTACCGATTCAAGGTACATGATAGATCATTGACTTTCCAAGAAGGGCCACCACATTTAGGTCTACCGATACAAGGTTCATCATTTCACTCATGACAGGTCGACCAACATTAGGTCTATCGCTTCAAGGTTTATCATTACATTGGTTTCTAGACTCATCATGAAGGGCCACCACATTTAGGTCTACCGATTCAAGACATAGCCTAAAATACCTCATTAGTCATTCATAGAAAGGCTATCAACATTAGGTCTACCAATTCTAGGTTATTCATTCATTCATACACAAAAAGGCTACCAACATTAGGTCTACCAATTAATTTCAGTAAGACATTTAAGTCAAGATACATTCATTAATTCAAGAGGAGGATTCCTAAGCCTACCAATTCAAGATACTTCATTCATGATCACATTCACCAATACAAGAACAGGATGCCTTAGCCTACATATTCAAGATACACAATCACTTTTACATTTATTCATATAAAAATAGGATGCACAAGCCTACCAATTCAAGATATAAGACTTTACATTATAGAACTCTTCACATTCCATCATCCACATTCATGAGTGTTAAGTGAGAATATGCTTTCAATCATAACAAACATATATTATACACAAGATCATCATTTTGTTATTGAAATCACATGTATGTCCTTCACACTATACATAGTAAGTAAAGACCCCACCTTTCAAGTGGATCAATAGCTCAAGCACAATTCTACTTCAACATGCAAAATTAGGTAATCACTTGCCCTTTCAAGGCCATGAATTCACTTTTACCAACAAACCTTTCATTACTACAATTAGGTATGAATAGTGATACAATTCAACAATCTAAATCAATTTAGGCATAACCCATCAACATTCATTCATGATCAACAAACCCACTTCATAAAGGCATAATTTAGGAATTGATAGAAATCATGGGTTCATAGAATATTTTAATCATAAATCATCAATTAAACACCAATACAATCATAATTTGTCATTAGAAACCATTTGAAAATGTTTGATGAAGGAACCCATGAGATTGAGTAAAACACTAGATTTTCATGATTTGAAATCACCTTTGAATTGGCTCCTTGAATGGAAAATTAGACAAGGATCAAGACCACCATACCTTTTACTTGAAGAATCCCACGAAAAGTCCTTGAAAACTTAAAGATTTGACCTTGAGAGCTTGAAGTCTTCACCTCCAATGGAGGTTTCTAGAGAGAGAGCTCTCAGAGAAGAGGGGTGGGTTTTGATTTGGGGTTTTGAAATAATGAAATGTAAAATAGATTTCAACACTTTTAATACTCTTAAAATACCTTAATAAACTTAAAATAACCGCTGAAACACTTAACTAGCCAGGGGAGGAATTTACCAAACCACCCTTGGCTTGGCCGAGTCTTCACAGCACACACAGGTGCAAACAACGCCCTAGACTCACAGACTGTGAGTCCATTCACGGACCATATTGTTGGTCCGTGGTCTGGAGCTGCAACCTTGTTTGGGGGCCCTTGACCTACGGAGGCCATCCACGGGCGTGGATGGACCTACAGAGCGCGTACCCCTTCCGTAGGTCACCCCATTATTGGGCAATCTTGTTTTTCCTTGGGGTCTTGGGGGTTAAGCTTAGGGTCCTCCTCAAGGACCCCTAGGCTGGTAAATAGGGTATTGTACCTTGACATTTAACCTCTAAACCCCTCAACTATAGCTCGGGACAACATAAAACAACATGAAACCTCACATCAAACTCAAACACACCCACGTTAGGCTCTAGTTTCACTTATTCATTTTACGGGTCATTACATTGGTACCTTGTAGTGACTAGTGAAACTGAGTTACAAGACTCTACCTTAAGGGAGAGTATTGTGGCCGACTTTTAATGATAACATTCTAGCTTCTTCAGTTGCATCCTTGGTAGCCGGCATCATGGCTGGCTACCCATTGAATGTGGGGAGAATAATTCATACAGAGATGCGAGATTGGTATTTGAATGAAAGAGCGGGATTGTCATTTCCTTATCTAATAAGAAGACTCTGTGTGCAAGCAAACATTTCATCTAATAAATTAGTGGACAAATGGGTAGAAGCAATAAAGGTCACCGCGGTGACAAAGATAAAGGATGTGGAAAACAATCTATATGGTTTGAAAGAAGGGCATGTAGCACATTTGGCAATTGCATCACATGTCCCAATTGAGATACCAAGAGATGAGAGAGGTAGTGAGCAAACTAAGGGACAACCCAACCAGGTGCGGGAGCACAACCACCACCAGCATCATCCTCACAGGCTACACATACTTTTCTGTCTTTGCCTACTTTATTCTTGGAGAAATTGGACGCAGATCAGAGGAAGACTCGGTCCATATTAGATCAGATAGTGGAAAAACTACCTCATGTAGTCTAGAGGGATGTGCTGGCCATAGAGAAGCATTTGAAATATGAATTCAGGCAAGAGATTTCTATGCTAAAGAACCGGATGGACAGTTTAAAAGCTCATGTGAATAGAACGCTACACGACGTAGGTCCTATAAATTGTGTTGCTTTGAAATCACAGATAGCTAAAATGAAAGAAAAAATTACAAAACTGGTGGAGAACCTAATCACTGTACTACCACTTGCTATACTAGATTCTTTGATGAGTCTATTTAGCATGCCACGTGCTACTCAGTAGGTTGATGACATCTGGGAAGATTTGACTAGGGCGACGACTGGAAAAAGAAAGAAGGATAGAGGTTCCCACTCGGGGCACGAAAATGACCTTTCAAAGGAAGAACACAGGTTACAAAAGAAAGGATCAAAAGAGTCTAAGAGGTTGGCTAGAGAGAAAGAGGCTTCAGCGCAGCAGAAGCTTAATGCGGTGATGTCTGGAGCTTCCAATAGTGAGAAACCTTCTCTTGTTGATAGTAGTGTCCTGACTCAGTCCCTGCACCAGAGAACGCACCCATTAAAAAGGGTGCCGACATCACTCATACGACAGTGACCCCTCCACACAACCCTTGTTGTCTTTTTTTCGTACTTTGAGGGAAAAGTCTATTTTGTTGGGGAAGGGGTGGTGAGAAACCTGCCATTATTTGTTAAAGTGCATGGAGTTTGGCTATTGTGTTGAATTTTTTTGTGGAAATTGCTAGCAGCAGCTGAATCTTGTGATTTGTTTGAAATAATATGAAAGATGTCCTTAATCTGAAATTTAACTTTTAGGATCTTTGTGTGACATCTTAGATACCTGTGTGTTGATCATTTCTTGCTAGGAACATAAATTGGTTGACTAAAATACTGAAACTGTAAGCATGTGCCATGTGAGTGTAAGGTTTGTGGGAAGTCTAACACTGTTTGTAGAAGCTAGAACTTGCTCGAGTAGTCTAGCTAAAGTCGTTGAATAACTGGATAGGAAGTGATCATTAGGACATTTTTGTTTGAATTCTACTTAAACCAAAAATACCTACCAAATGAAATCATGAACCCTTGAACCCCATCTTAGCCATGAAGTTAATTTTGTTGTCACCATGTTGAAATCGTATCCTTAGTTCTCAAAAGGAACGATGCCACAACTCAAGCCAAAAGGCTAAGTTGATGATGTTCATGAGCTAAATAAAAGGAAAATAGCTTAGGTATCTATTATTTGTTATTTCGAAGGCACGAAACCACAATGTATGTTTGAATGGGTTTAGTGTGCATGGTTCAAGAAAATAGTAGTTACGAAAAAAAGAAGAGAAAAAGAGAAAAATATAAGGAAAGAGGAAAAGAAAAAGAAGAAAATAAATGGTGAAAGTCGGGATGTACTAAAGAAAGCGAAGTTTGAACCACTCGAACAAAAGTTGTGTGCTAATAAGAACTTTTGAGGACCAACGCAATTTAGTCACTCATAGACCAAATTTTCCACTCCCTTGCACGGGCCAACGCTGAAAGCCAATAAAAGTCCTATAGTGATCTTATCCCGGTTATTTGATATTTGAAGCGTACAAAAAAAGGGCAAGCCTATGTTGTGCATACTTGTAGTGTTAGAAGTTCTTTTGGAGAGTTAGAGTACTTGTCAGTCCCAATTACCATGTTTGAGGGACTTCTTTGTTTTGAGGACACTATGTTTGCATTTGATAGTTGGTTGTGATAGTTGATGGTTGGTAATGGCATAAGCATGATCGGATGTGAGTAATGGGATGTCATCCATTTATCCTTGCATAGTAGATAGATGATTTTTTTTATAGAATTGTTGTTAAGATAGATGCTGCATATAATAAATGTATCCTTGGTTTTTGAGCATCGAGTGTTGTCTTTTTCATCGTTGAGGACTAGCAATGGTTCTAAGTTGAAGGTGTAGACGTGTTGTCAAATCATGGAACATTTGACGTTCAAAATGAAGGATTAGTTTGAGAACTTGAGCGTGTTTATGTGGATATGAAGTGTTCTTTGATGATTGAATAGGTAAAACACTTGGACGTGAAAGATAGAAAAATGGGAAGAAAATGATATGAAGAAACACCACAGAGCCCTAGACGGTTCGTGGTCACGATGACGAGCCGTCTACGAGCTCGTGAAGCTGAGGCAGTAAAGGCAACCAAAAAATGACCAACTGCCAGGTGAAGACCACGGAGCCCCAGATAGCCCATGGTCCACTTGACGAGCCATCTGAGGGCTTGTGAGAGAGAAACAATTCAAGGCCTTTGGGAGCTGAGTGCTGACTGAAGGCTAAAGTACCAAAGACGGGTTGTGGTTTAGTAAACGAGTTGTATGGTTGCTCTTGGACAAGAGACAAGAATTCGAGTGAAGACCTATGTACAAGGACAAGTCCACAGAGCTCTAGATGAGCCATCTAACTTAACACAAGCCGTCTAGTAGCTTGTAAAGGGCTTCAGTGAAAGAAGACCCACACTGTCTATGTATGGGACGACGAGGGGTTTCATGGCCCGTCTGGCACTTGACGAGCCGTCAGCCTAGTTGTGAAGGGTCGCGACAAGTAAGTCCTTCTTCGAGTAAGAGTTTTTTTACAGACTATTTTAATTATTTATGGTTTATTTTTGAAAACTACTCTTATCATTCCAACTTGGCGATAGTTTCTATATTCTAAACTTTGATATTGTCGATTATTTTCAGATCAAACTTCGTGATAGTGATTAAGTGTTAATAATTAAGATTTCTTGTTGGTTTGAAATTATTGCAAGTTCATTACTTTATGCTTTTACTATTTTTTTGTTGTTGAAAATATGAACGGCCAAATACCACAACTACGGTTGTGGGAACCATGACTAAAATATAGCTACGAATTCAAGATACGAGTAATGTATCATTGTTAGTTGCACGTGTGGTTCTTTCTTTCATCATAAATTCTTTCTAATGAGTGCACAGATTAGAACCTGCACTTATTTACCACTTGTTCGAGAGAAAAGTAGTAATTAGGAAAAAGTCGAATCATATTCTATCAACTTGTTGTGAAGATTCGAGTTCGAGAAAAGAGAATCTCACTAACAAGTATGTGAGGGTAAACATGAGAACACTGTTAAGATTAAGAGGAAAAGAGTGAAAGTCATCAAATAGGGCTTAGAAGCGTTTAGAGGCATCTAACTTGCTAGGAACATATAATGTTAACAACTGATCATTTCTTGTATACAATTCAATACTACACTAAAAGTCATGGGGAACACAATCCTAATCTCATTAATCAACTACTACAATCTTGAAGTTGAAGAGATTGTTACTTCTGTTAACTTGGATATTCAATTCAACATTGGTTATTAAAACAACAAACAACCTCATATTTACTTTTCGTAATTAATCTATTTTGGAAATAGTAGCCACAATTGAGTAAGAATGCTAGTACTCTTATTTCTGTAAGCAAATTCCATGTTGGATCGCCCTCAACTCTAGTTGAGTTCTATAAATTGACCTAGACCGTTTATGCTTCTTAATTGAGGTATACGTTTGGAAGTATCAGAAACCTAAATAAAAACACCTCAAAATTGAATTACAAACTTGTCTAATACTCAAACACTCATTATGTTCTTGTATACAATATTTTCAGAGCATGGAAGATGATTTTTCTATCTCTCCACATCTATTTATTACTGATAAAAAAATTTAGCAAAAAATTCACTTTTCAAACCTATTCGGCGGTGTTAGTAGGGCTCACCGACATATTCGATGAGTCACCAACTAACTCAACTTCTCAACGCTCCTTCCTTGGCTTCAGGCTTCAGGTGTTGGAACCATAGTTGGCGAGCTCGATGTACTTCACCCTTCACAATCAGTAAATTTCCAAACATCACCAATCCTCGCCAATTTGCTCTCTAATTTCAACAATGTATTATGTCACCTTCGGTGATTTCTCATCTTCTCACTGACTCATTCAGTGAATCACTAACCACTTCATCATTTCGCAAACTTTCTTTGATTTTTTATCTTAGGGCTCTCGAACATTTACTGAGGTTCAACACATTTGGTGAGTTGCCAAATGATCTTTGTGATTTTCTGGTTCACACTTTATTTATTTTTGGCTTATTTTTGCATACATTTGTCTTTGCCTTATCCTTAAATTTTCATAGCTTCAAACAAATAGTTAAACATCATATATGGACATAAAATAGCATTGAGGACACTATTTGTTGAACTAAAAAGCCTCAAATAAGTCTAATATCTCTGACTCATCAATTCCCCAAACATAAACTTTTGCTTGTCCTGAAGTAAAACAAGAAATTAATATGTTCAAGAAAGGTGTGTACAAACAGTGCTTCTTTAAGGCCAACATGCAAGTGCTATCACAAGGCTAATTTCAAGTCCGTGCAATTTTCAATTATAAACAAATATCCTCAAATGATGACTAGCCATTATCGATCTAAGTTCGTGCTCACAAAGCTTTGCTTCAACAAAAGTATTGAAGTCCCCTAATATAAAAACTCATTACATGCTCTCACAAAGAATATTAACAATGAATTTTTAAGAATCCAATGTCACTGCCAAAAAAGGAGGGCGGACAAGAAGAATATGAACACTTGTTCTACAAATAAGATATGACATGAAGGACAGTGTAAGCTAATAAACGAATGGAAACTAACCAACACATGTTACAAGTATAGGTTGTAAAGTCATCTAGGCAAAAACTGCATAACATGATACATCATGATGTCTAGGAAGCCTCAAGTGGATTTACAACATTATAGTAGCATTCCTCATTGAGACTTACCTTATAGTAACCAAGTAGCAACTTGTACATATAATTAAAGACATAAGCTAGCTCCGGATAGAGATGGAGCTCACCAAAACACCAACTGACGCCGACAAAAGAACCTGATGTAGATGTCTTCTCCCCTGAGAACGTAATACTACATTTGCAATGAAATGTAGTGCCAAATATACAGGAGACTTAATAGATATACACATGTATTAGTATGAAAAGAAAATAGAATAACAAATAGACAAGTATGAAAGCTCATATGAATCAAATTTTATATCGAAAGAATAATGAGCATATAAGAAGTAGATATAGGATATATAACAGTATCATATGCACTAACTTAATTAGTTGGTCATATAATATCCAATAGAGGTGTCAACTATAATACAACACTATTATTTGCCAAAGTGAACTGCTTCAACTATTTTTAATACAAACTATCACGTGATGACCTATCAAAGGTGATCCAAGTCAATTATAAGACATAATTTTCTAAAAGCTTATTCCTATACCTCATGCATATATTGTAATCGTGGTCTGATATGAGGTACGCCCTCGTGGGCTCACTATGAGGGTCTGCCCATTGGCGATGTGTGCCATGTATCGGCTCGAGTCAGGGGAAACTATTAATGACATCTCAGCTGACTCCAAATGCAAATGACGCCACAAGGGCATGTACGCCACATCACTTTGGCTCACTATAAGGGTTTGGTCTCAATCTTGTGCACAGAATCACATTGCATAAGTGATAACGCTCAACTACACTTGATGATATTCTAAGTGAAGGCGATCACAATCTAGTATAAACCCAACGAAGAGTTGGGATCTATCCCATAGGGAGTGATATGGTAGCGAATTCAATTACAAAGTGAAAGACGTGTTCCAATCGATCGTAGGAATAAAATTTATCGGAACAATTAAATTCAATTGAATGGGTACAAATGTCAATGGGGGGATTAGATCTGTCAATTAACAACCACAAAACAGGGGAGTATTCAAGTAGATAGGGATCCTTGGGGATATGATTGATTAATTGGCAATTTCGCTATACGAGTGATTATTATTTGTTGAAAACCTTTGAATCTTAGTGGGCAGGCTAGGCTATAGATGTAATAGCCATCTTCGATAAGGTATCACAATCCAAGTGAGTTCTCTCGAACCTCGACATGCATAACAAATATGAATAGCCCAAAACCTCAATTAATCTACTATCTTGAGCTAGATTGGTAGGATTGAATTTAAGACTCACTTTCTCAAGTTGAATACACAATAACCCAATCACTACAATCATCAATTGATAACTTTAGTTCTAAAAGCTCTTTCTCTAGCAAGCATAAAATACTAGGCTAGAACTACATTTGCAACTACAATTCATGAGTTAAAACTCAGTTATCAATCGAACCCACTTCAAAACAGCATTAAATGAGTAATTACTAACACCCATAAGCTACTTGAGACAATTAATCACATAACCACACCCCCAAGAATAGGGGTTTTAGCCACACATTATAAAAAGCAGAAAAATATTACCAACTATGTTCTCCATCATTTGGGTAACAAAATTCGACACTTCACATGCTTGAAATTAACTTGAAATCAAAACCCACATAGAATTCTATTCAAAAACTCTAAAAATAATGTTTTAGATCAAAAACTCAAATTAAGTGCTCTCAAACACATAGAACATTCGTTCAAAATATCGAAACTCCTTTTCATCATTTAAAAATTTGCATTTACAATCTTCAAGATTTTCAGCCTTTTGACCATTCAGTGGAAATAGTCGAGCATCGCCGACCAGGTCGGCCAAGCACCAAGTGTCTCTCGTCATCCTCTTCCTGACTTGCCTCTTTACCATTCAGCTTCTGTAACTTTAAGCGATCAGGGTCCTTGTCGGTGATTTGCCGATATGTCACTTTCATCACCGAGTTGGCTTTTCCCCATGGCTGGCACGCTATAACTTTTGGTGAGTTGAAGTACCACTTGGCGAGTTGTCGAGTGGTCTTGCCAATCGTCAGCTTTTCTTATCTTCAATTTTTTTAGCTTTTTCGCTCCTTTTTGCCCAGTAATGTCCTTGCCTTTCTCTTTTGCCTTCATTGCTACAAATTAAAATTTAAACATCATTTAATAGCATAAAATAGGCATGGAGGACACTAAAACAATGAATATTTAGCCCTAAATGAGTCAAATCTCAGACTCATCAGCAAGTGTGTCATGTAAAAAGCTATGAATACCCTTCCGTCACTATCTGTTATCAAGTAATGCCTTAAACGGCCTATGACAATGAATTTACAATAAAGATCTATACACTATCATGTATTCATTCTATATATCATTAAATTCACTTAAATATAATATCTAGTTGTTCAAGAGGTTGATCTTGCTTTGTATTTTTGACTATATACCCACGTGTATATATAAATATAGCAAGGCTATTGTTTTATTTCTGACATATAGACCAACTGACTTCTAAGAACTTCATGTAAGGACACCTACGGTCATATAAAATATTACTAGACTCAAGCTGAAAGGAGTAATATGAATACTTATTCACCTTAACGATTTAGACAAAGAAATGACAGTTGATGAGAGATGAGACTTTATTTATGTATCTTCGATAAAGCACTTTGACCTTTACAAAAGACACATGTGATATAAGATGGTGCTTTAACGGTAAGGGAAACTATTAGCTTCACATACCTTGGATTCTTTTGCAACTAACCATATTATCACAAGTCTTCCACAACTAAACCCACAAGATGTAGCCCTCACATAGTCATCAACTCCCTTCCAACATTTCAAAGACACCCAATTAATCTAACACAATCAACTACAAATCAATATATATATATATATATATGTATATATATATCCAACAATTTGTTCCAATACTTTCCACCTATTCTCAAACTAATCAGATTCTTAATAACAATTTGGAGTATATTCATGATTTAATTTTTCACTTTACAAGGTTCAATCTTAATTATGCCCATAAGTAGAAACACCCAAAAACTCACTATCTATCTTCTTCCCCATTCCATTAACCCTAATTCATCAAAAGCCATTTCACAAGTAGTGCAATCATCGCAATTAAATGGTGATTTTCACTTTACACTACATCCTAAATAATTCATAATTATATTCAAGTGTGGGGTAGAGAATGTACCTATTTGATGTCAACCCAACTTGAGTTTTTGATGAATTTCCACAACTCTTGATCAAAATCTAATAGTTGTAAATTTAGATCACCAGCACTTCTCCTTCAAGAAATTTTTTATAGATTTAATTCCCAATTTGCTTACTACCACTAAAAGAAGAAGAAAAGTAGAGAGCACAAGAGTGAAACCACGTTCTTTTCTCTGGAAATTCTTGAAATTGAAATGTTTCCTCAAACTTTTCCTTTTAGAGTTACTCTTTTTTAAGGAAAAGTTAAAGTTGTCCCTCTACTAACACTAATAATTAGAATATGGGTCACTTAAATCTCTCTTCAAATATCAATAAACAAGCAAAATATAATATATACCCCATTTGTATGTGTATACATATTTTCAAGGTGCAACAATCTCCCCCTCTTAGGATCATTTGGATCATTCATCTTCGAATGATGCTTCTATCTTACTTAAATTTTATAGTTGTCCAAGACTGAATGAGATCACCTAAATAACTTTCACCTCACTCTATCAATGAAAAATCTTAATTTTACTAAGTCTATGATTTTCCAAAAATTTCGACAAAGTTTCCTTTGTAAATAGGACTATCGAGTACCTGTTAGCCAACAATAATACATACACATACGCTTTACAGAGTGTCACAACAATTACAATACTTAACCAATCAAATACAAGGCTTTGCTTGGCCTTATACTAGCACAAAAAATGTAACAAAAATTGAAGTTTACCTTATATTCCGCAAATGAAGGTTGCATCCATGTAAGACTCTAAGTTAATAAATATACCCATTTTCCTAAACATAACATGAGAGAATTAGGTAACGATGAAACAAATGCAATTGCAGCTAATGATAATATTATGGATATAGATATTTTAAGAACCTTCTTAAAATCATGAGATTGAAACCCTAGGTTGACTACTTCTTCTTCAATCTTTCTAGAGAGAGAAATATTTTTGAGAGAAAGACTTGTTCTTATTTTATGAATTTGAGAGAATGATTTCAATTAGGAAAATTTAGGGTTCAAAAAAACAATTATATAGGACTTTACATGAAGGGTAAAATGACATAGTATTAGGCTAGGAAAAGACCCAAAAGCCCCTAAGAAAATAACTTCCGACACCCGTCGATAGTACAACATACGGTCCGTTGGTCAGACCACAGACCGTACTGGTTGGTTGTCGTTTAGTGTTTAGAGACCAGATTTTTGGCCTTGAATAACAAGACCCACCCACAGACCGTGGTTCTATTGATGGGTTGTCGGTCTCAACCTTGGGTCTCAAATATTGATCCTAGATTTCTCCAAATCTGGGATTCACCTAGAGAGACCTACCTATGGCTCATGCATTGAATGGCATGTCATCCAGGTGAACTATCGAAAAAGTACTAAAACTTGACATTTTTTAGAATCGGGCTTGGCCAACCACGGAGCTGACCTATAGATTATGTGTCCGTCCATAGGCCGTTGGTGGCTCTGTCGGAACTGGTGTCAGATCCTAAAAAAGATGAAATTCTACCTTTTTTGAATCTGAGGTGTTACAAAAGGTGAAGTCATTGAGCCAAATTTACCATACCTTAACCCTCAGCATAATTACAAGCCTAAAAAACCCTTGAAATATTTCTTGAACTAGGTTGTGTGATGATTGGAAAATATGGGCAAACTTATAGGATAAAGCTTGCATGTATTTCTCTTTTAGAAGAGTTAGAGTGTCATTGATTCCTTACTTCTTTATTTATTTGCTTTGGGAGAGTATGGAATCATTCTTGATGTGAAAGAACTTAAATGCATTTGTTGAAACATGGTCTTGCATTAGAAAAGGATCTATAGTGAGCTTGATCTCATGTTGATACCAACCAGTCATCATTTGAAACTTCTTGATCATGAGTGAGTGTAGCATGTTATTAAGAGTTATCTTGTAATGACGCTTGCATGTTAGCTATCATTGAGAATTATTGTAGACAACCTTGTTGAGCTATTTATATTCTTGATTTACTTGAGGACAAGCAAAAGGCTAAGTTGGGGGTGATGATGAGTGGTATATTTACACTCATTTGAGGCCTATTTAGCTCAACAATTCATGTTCTCAATGCGTAAGTTTTTTCTATTCTAATGATATTTTGATTATTTGCAGCCATGAAGGCAAAGGAAAAAGGCAAGGATGAATGAATAAAAGAGAGGAAAAGAATATTTAAAAAGGTAGAAAACCCTTGCCTGATGATCGGTGAGTAAAATGGGAGATTCACCTAAGAGGTAGTATCTTTCCAAAACGGAGAGATGCAAGATCAAAGTGTTGAAGTCAAATGGGTGAAGAAGAGACGAATCGACAATCCATAAAGTGAAGAAAGAGAACATGAGTTTCATCACGGAATGTGACAGTGCTTGAGGGAAAAATGAAAGTTCAAAAGGCATATAAAGGTGACAATCAATGAACCGCCGAATGTGAAAGGTTGTTTACATCGAGTTCGTCGTCTGAGGTTCAAACACCTGAAGCCTAGAGCTAGTAAAGGGCAAGCTAAACAAAAAGAATGATGATCCACCAAATTAGTTCGGCGAGCTCGACTAATGTCGTCAAATGGGACATGGAAGAATCTTTTTGAAAATTATAAATACCTAGGAAGAGAGAAAGAGTGGAGAGTTCCTAATTTTTTATCAGTTTAGCAATTAGAAACTTGAGAAAGAAACTCTAAAACAAAATATCTAGAGTAGGGTTTTAAATTTGACCCTTGTAACTAACAAATTGAGGGTGAAATCAAAGTGGAATTGTTTATAACTACTTATTTCATGTTATACATGGTTTCTATCATGAAAGGTATAATTTCTTTACTCTTTCTGATGGGTGGCTAAAACACCAATCTCTAGGGTTTAATTATGAGGGTTAAGTATTGATATAAATTAGTGGATTTATTGTATACCTCTATTTTTCTTGTTGATTTCTATGAATTTGAGCTAATTTTCATATGGGTAATTCAAGAATTAAGGTGGACAACTTAATTCTACTTTAGATCTCTAATTGGTGCTTGAGAAAGACCAATAAGAGTGCGTAATTATCTCGATATTTGCAATCTCTCTAAATTTAGGTTAATGAAGTAAGGTATTGTGTTGTTTAGTTTTGTATATAGATGAGACCGAAAGGAGATTCTGTGAATTTATGTTATGAGATCGAAAGAAGATTAGTGTAATCAAAGATGACCCGGCTTATTCATAGTTGTGAATCATTACTGAGCAATGCAATTTTACCCCTAATTAGTATCAATGCACTCCTTTACACCCCTAGATCTACTCAATCTCCTTTATTCCATGTTTCATTTGTTCGTGTTTCCTACTCTATTTCAAAATTACTAGATACATTTTGGTAGAATGATCTACCCAAGCTGCCTTTCATTGTAAATAGTTAGTTGTATTTTTATTCATTAATTGGATCCTAAACATTACACTACTTCTTGTGGGATTCAACCCTGACTCTTAGTTGGGTAATGTTATTGAAAACAACCACCTACTTTTTTAATTGTTTTTGAAGAGTAGTTTAATTGTTATCCATTGTTAAAAATACAAAATATGAGCAAGGGGCAAGTTTGCATTGCCCCAAAATCTCTAACCATCTAAAAAATGTCTTCTTTGGAATTAAATCGCTAAGGTTTTCTTGCTATTGCATTTGTTCTCAACCATAAAGGTATGTTTCTTTCCCTTTCTCCTCCATTCCCTCTTTTCTAACTGATATTTGTTGAGTTTTGTTGGCTTTTGATCAAAGCATGCTTAAGTGTTAATTTTGGGTTGTTTTTGTTTGAATGTTGTTGTTTAAGGTTGGGTGTCAACAGAGTTTTTGTTTTTGTTGTGATTGGGGGCTTGAATTGTGTAAAAGGCTACCCCCAACCTGTATTTAAAAATTCCCCTATAAAATTTGATTTTCCGGAGAAGATGACTCCGCGAATACGGCCTCTCACACACGAACGCAGAGGAATTGGATCCTAAATTCTTAATTAGTCGGGGATTTCTAGTAATTTAGGGATTATTATTCAAGGATTTAGTGTTCTCAATGCCTATTTTATGCTTATAACTGGTGTTAAAATGTTGATATGAAGCAATGAAGGCTGAAGAGAAAGGCAAGAAAAAAATAGCTGGAACTCTCCAAAGCCACTCGGTGAATCTTCGAGTGGACCTTCAGCTCACCTAAAGTTCCAGCATAACAACATATGGATGAAACCAATTTGGTGAGTCAACAAACAATTCGGCGACACGCCAAAGGATCGGTGATGCCAATCTGGCTTGCCAAAAGTTCCAGAATAACTTGATAAAGATCCTAACCAAAGGGTGAGAAGAGGAGCAACTCGACGGATAACCGAACTGGTCAGCAAGCCCGACTTATTTCACCAAGTTAACTCCGTGCTGAAATTTTGGCAACGTATAAATGCAATTTTTAAAAGAAGAAAAGGAGTTCCCATACTGTTTATCTCTGGGTTTTTGAGTTTTTGCATTCTAGAACATTGTCTTCACATTTTGAGTAGATATTTAGAGATTGTGAGATTTCAGCTTAAATTTCAGTAGTTGGGAATTGCAGATCGTTAGCAAATAAGATGGAAACCATCATTGGTAATGATTTCCTATTTTTTTCACTATGTTTGGCTAAAACCCCTTTCCTTGGGGTTGTGATTATGTAGTTGAATGCATTAATTAGCTAATGGGTGTTATTATACTGATTTTATTGTTGTTTTGAAGTTGATTCAAATGATAGTTCATGTTTTAATTGAAGAATTGTAGTTGCAAATGCAATTCTAGCTTAGTTCTTTGTGCTTGCTTTAGAAAGAGGTAATAGAATAGCATTATTGATTGATAATGGTAACACCTCAGAATATAGAAGTCTAGAAAAAGGAGTCAAATGGTGGGTCACCAGCCCATGACTAAGCCATGGCACCCTTCATAGAGCCCCAAACGAGCAGTGAAAGGCACAACGACTTGTGTTGGTGCTCGTGGTTGCCTTCCTTGTTTGGCCAAGAGGGGCTCCCCTCCCACAAGCCCTTAGTTGGCTCATGGTAAGCCTCACAACCCGTGGTTGTGGCCGTGAAAGGGAGGTAGAACCCACCTCTAGGCTAGCCTCCTCCTAAGAGCCACTAGACATCTCGTGACGGGCTAGATGGCCCGTAAAAGTGGGTGTATGGAGGGGCAGGACTTGCCTAGCCACTAGTCCAGGGACCCATACACGGCTCGTGAAGCCCACCATCTGGTGGCTTGCGTCCGCTGTAGGTAAGGGTCAGTTGGGTTTTTTCCTAATTATTTTATCTTGATACTACGTCGTTTTTCCCTTACCTAGAACCCCTATATAAGGTATTTTAACCCCAAAATCAACTCATTCAAGTCATTCTCTCAAATTTACAAAAGAAGAAGAAGTCTTCCTCTCAAAATGTTCCTCTCTCTAGAAAAGCTTGAAGAAGATGGGTTCGACTTAGGGTTCCAAGTCAAGTCTCCAATTCCTCCATTGAAGTTAAGCAATTGGTATTGAGGTATGATAATTTTCATCCATGGAAGACTTTCCTTCATGGAGTTCCCAACTTCTCCAATTTTCAAAGTTAGAATTCCCCAATTGAGTTAGGGTTTTCTTCGATGTTATGGGTTCCTTTAGTTAATGATTGAATTATGATCTCTTATGAATAAATTGAGTTTATCTCATGTTTTTATGATGATTCCCCATGAACCCTTGCAATCTCCATGTTTTCCAAGTTATGATTACATAGTTGGGTTTTGGATTATGAAAGAGAAATTTATGAAATCAAGCATGTTCTCATGAAATTTATGTAAATGTTTTAAGGATGCTTTGAGAGTGAAGTATCAATTATGTTTCTTTTGTCACGACCCAGAGTACCCCCTAGATGTGACACAGCGTACAAGACTCCGAAAAGACTCATACAAGCCTCTTAGCTTATCATAACATAAGACAATAGGAAAGGTGCGGAAATTTTAAACTTGTCTTTACAATCGAAATCTTTTATAAAAATAAGTGGAAGTCTACACTTTCTCTCAAACAATCTATAACCATTAAGACTAAAACTTTGGGATGCAGCCCATACAAAAGTTCTAAACATAAAATGAAATGTAAATGACATGGTGGTCGAGCCCTCGAATACTATGAGGACTCACCATAACTTCTCTTCTTGATCTATTATGAACCTATCAACGAGGATGGAAGTTGATATCACCAAACCCTACACTTTGTGAAAAATGTAGAAAATATGGGCTAGTAAAAAAATGCACCAAGTATGATAGTCATGCATAAAAACCTTTAGCATGCACTTTACTACATTTGAGAAATCATCATGCACATTAGTATAAAAGCATAAGTCACATGCATGTTCACCATATAAAACATTATAACATAATAAAACCATCTCATAGGTAACCCTAAGTTATACTTGTGCAATGTATAGATAAAGATCCTATAGTCCCATCTATACTAAGTACCATTTTTAGGCCACCATAATCATATTTACCATTCTTTGTTCTCATCTTTAATTAATACTCATAGAAAAGGAACATTCGCATTTAATAAGTTATGTCAAGGAAAGCAACATATAGCAACAATCCAAGTTAAGAATTCATCATCACATTTAGCCTTCATGTCAACATTATCAATAGCATCATTATAAACATATTCATTTCAGAAGACATTATAACATTTGAGGAGCACACCATAGCCACTCTCAAAGTCTATTTGTGCAATGCATGGATGAAGTTCCATACCCCCACCCACACTTCATAGAACTTCTTGACTAACCATATTACATAACTCACATTTTGTTCATGATGGGAATAAGTCGTAACTGACATAGACCATCTGAGCAAATCATGGTATCCAGTGTTATGTCCCACACTGAAAAGAGTTGGGCTACTTGCCTAAGGTAGAACCGGTAACATTTCAGCTTAGGTGGATCCACTAGCTAATAACCTATGTGGGAACATAGTTATGGGATAAGGAGGTTGTTACTAGAAACCCAGCCTTACATAGGGAGAGCTTCCACCTCACAATATCCACTCGGCGCTAAGCATTAAACTCCTATGGAGTAGTTCATTCTCTTTTAACATTATTACACATGAAAGGGATGCCATTAGCCTACCAGTTCAAAATACATTAATACACATGAAAGGGATGCCATTAGCCTACCGATTCAAGGTACATTAATACACATAGGAAAGGGATGCCATTAGCCTACCGATTCAATGTACATTATTACACACATGAAAGGGATGCCATTAGCCTACCGATTCAAGATACATCATTAGAATAGCTCATTGAATCCTCATGAAAGGGATACCATTGGTCTACCAATTCAAGGTTCATCATTATAATATTTCATTGACTCATCATGAAAGGGATACCATTGGTCTACCGATTCAAGACAGAGCCTTAAAATACTTCATTAGTCATTCATGAAAGGGATGCCATTGGCCTATTGATTCAAGGATCTTATTAGGATAGTTCTTTAATTACACATGAAAAGGATGTCGTAGCCTACCGATTCAAGGTATATTAATCAAGATCACTTTTAATCACACATGAAAGGGATGCCATTGGCCTACCGATTCATTTAGGCGAGGAAAGCCTTCCACATCATCACAATTACATTATAGTCAGAATCACATTACTTTCAAAGTATTCATAAAGCATGTACATAAGCATCATGATTATACAAAATTCTGATAATTTACCCTTCAAGGACCATGGATTACATTCAATCAAAACACCTAGAATTACTACATTAGACATGGATAATAACATGATTCAAATAGTTCAATTGCTACAAGCACATTCTCCTGATATTCATCTTTCTACAATTCACCCACATCACAAGTTCATAAATTCGGGACATGGGGAATTCATGGCTTCTTCGGGGAACTCAACATAACAACCATAGTAATTCCTCAATTAATAAATAATTCAAGTAATCAATCCATATCATTCATAATTCGATAACATTCTACTCACATCAATCAATACCCACACTTTAAGATCCAATTGGAAGAATTGGGAGAATTCATGGATACTTGAGGAATTCATCTTTAAAACAGTAAATAATCATCAATTTGATCATAATAAAAAGTAATTAAACCATTAGAAACGTTTTTTAAGTGAATCCATGACTTGGAGTAAAACCCTATCTTTTTTGTTAAAGTTACAAGTTTTGAAATTGAGTTTATAGGGATTCCATGGATGAAAATTATCCATGGATCAAAGACTACCATACCTTATTGAATATTCATCATGAATTTGAGGAGAAAAGAAGGATCCTTCAACCCTAGATTCACCCTTCTTCTTCTTCTTCTTCTTCTTCCTTGGAATTCTAGAGAGAATATTTTGGGGGTAAAGTTGGTTTTGGATTTGGGGTCTTGGGATTTATGAGGTATATGAGGTGGTAAATAACTTTAAAAGTCTTATATAGGTCTAATAAAACAATATAAAATGACCCCACATCAAAATAACTAAAAGGGAAATTAGCTAATAACCCCTTACCTTGTCCGAGACTTGGATAGATTTGCAGGCCCCATCCACGCCTATGACTCACGGAATGTGAGTAGTCTACTGGGGGTCCTGCAGGTCCGTAGGCGGTGGTATGCAACCCCTCACTTGGGGTCTTGTCCCACGAGGCGTGGATGGACCTACGCCCCGTAGGTCCCATCCTTGGCTAATTTGCTTTGGGCAGTTTTAGGGTTAGACTTTAAGGTCCTCCTCAAGGACTTGGTTCTTGGGGAGTCGTACCTTGACGTTTAACCCCTAAACCCCTCATCCTAAGTATGGGAAGCCATTTTATGATTCTATCCCACACATCAAACTCTAAAACTCTCACGTAAGGCTCTAGTTTCACCTACTTGTTTTTCGGGTGTTACAATATCTCCCCCTTGGGAACATTCATTCTCAAATGACAATCTAGACACCTTACGGAATTAAAGACTCAAGATTAGCATCCCATCATACATGAAACACCAAATAATGCTCAATTCGAGGGAGGAAACATCAACTCCATCTCAATGAACCACAAGGAAGTAGGAACTACATCTAACAATCCATTATGCATGAAAACTTCAATATTTCTCAATTTCATAGGAGGAACTATCTTCTCCAACTCAAAGCATGTTCATCATAACATCATGAAGAAAATTATGCAATTACTCATAAAAGCATATTAGAGCATGTATCACAATTCATCTCACGAAGCATATAGGCAACTCATACTAAATGTACAACAACATGAGGAACTTCAATCATAAAAACTCATTTTCTTACTAAACATGGATTTCATCAAGAGCATGCATAATACAAGGAAATTATGGAACACATATAACATCCAAGACTCTAGAATCATGAAGCAAGTCAAGGGAAACTTATTATCTCAAGCTAAAGGAGGAATAGAAGGAAAGATAAGGATATCGGGACATCTCATTGGCCCTTGGCCTCCCAAGTAGCACCCTCACACAAAGACCACTCCTTCACACTTTCATAAAAGCAACATTCTCATTCTTCTATTTCTTAACTTGCTGATCTAAGACCTCTACCGGTACTTCTAAATTAGAGAGGTTCTCATTTAAGCACTCTAGCACAAAAGCAACCTTACCAACACCACTCAAGATCTCAAATGAGCCTACCAAACCGGGACAAAACTTCTCAAAATCACTACACCTCTCAAGGTGAGAATTTCAAGTCAATCCAAATCATGAACATCTAGAACACTCAACGACCTTGCTATCTAAGCACATTATCTCCCCCTTAGGAGTAAACCTATACAAACTCTTCTAGGCACCATTGCTTTCAACTCTAAGGTTGGCCCAAGTTATCATTAATCCTTCACACAAGATGATTCTAAACCATAGAGATTATACTTCTACCCTCTTTTAAAGAAGTCTACTCACTCAACATCTCTAGGCATCACTTAACACCCTATTCATCAAATCCTCTAACATTCCTTAAAACTTATCATGATTAAGTCGGGTTCTACCAACAAACACACATAACCATAATCCAAACCATTTATACCAAAGGATATCATCTAAATCTATCATATCAAGTCCCATCTAGTCACATAGCCATAATTGGCATCACTACCAACCTTTTCTCCCTCGATCCTTGTAGCATGAGCCCTTCAAGTGGTCATATCCTAAAGACCATCGGATAAGAAGTAGGAGAGAGACCTTATAGAGTTAAACTCTATGGCACGAATTTGAGAATGAAGAAGTGAAGTTTTCCTAACATCCAATAGCCTCATATTCATAAATGTGGTGCACTTCACACTATGAACAAGACTCTACTAGACGTTATTTGAGACATTCTAGAACCATCCCAAAACCTTATGCTCTAATACCAAATTTGTCAAGACCCAGGAGTACCCCTTAGATGTGACACGGTGTACAAGACTCTGAAAAAGCCTCATACAAGCCTCTTAGCTTATCATAACATAAGAAATAGGAAATAGTGTGGAAATTTAAAACTTTTCTTTACAATCGAAATCTTTTATAAAAATAAGTGGAAGTGTACACTTTGTCTCAAACCATATATAACTATTAAGACTAAAACTGTGCGACGCGGCCCATACAAAAGCTCTAAACATAAAATGAAATGTAAATGACATGGTGGTCGAGCCCTCGAATACTATGAGGACTCACTATAACTTCTCTTCTTGATCTACTATGAACCTATCCACAAGGATGGAAGTCAACATAACCAAACCCTAGACTTTGTGAAAAATGTAGAAATATGGGTTAGTACAGAAATACACTAAGTATGATAGCCATGCATAAAAACTTTTAAAACATGCTAAAAAGGACATTTTAGTTGAAAGGCATGCACTTTACTACGTTTGTGAAATCATAATGCACATTAGTATAAAAGCATAAGTCACAAGCATATTCACAATATAAATCATTATAATATAATAGAACCATCTCATAGGTAACCCTAAGTTATACTTGTGCAATGTACATAAAAAGATCCCATAATCCCATCTATAGTAAGTACCACTTTTAGGCCACCATAATCATATTTACCATTTTTTGTTCTCATCTTTAATTAATACTCATAGACGAGGAACATTCACATTTAATAATTTATGTCAAGGAAAGCAACATAAAGCAACAATCCAAGTTAAGCATTCACCATTACATTTAGCCTTCATGTCAATATTTGCAATAGCATCATTATAAACATATTCATTTCATAAGACATTATAACATTTTAGGAACACATCATAGCCACTCTCAAATCCTACTTGTGCAATGCATGGATGAAGTCCCATACCCCCACCCACACTTCATAGAACTTCTTGAGTAACCATAGTACATAACTCACATTTTGTTCATGATGGGAATAAGCCTTAACCGACAAAGACCATGTGAGCAAATCATGGAATACAGTGTTATGTCCCACACCGAAAAGAGTTGGGCTACTTGCCTAAGGTAGAACCGGTAACATTGCAGCTTAGGTGGGTCCACTAGCTAATAACCTAAGTGGGAACATAGTTATGGGATAAGGAGGTTGTTACTAGAAACCCAGCCTTACATAGGGAGAGTTCCACCTCACAATATCCACTCGGCGCTAAGTATTAAACTCCTATAGAGTAGTTCATTCTCTTTTAACATTATTACACATAAAAGGGATGCCATTAGCCTACCAGTTCAAGATACATTAATACACATGAAAGGGATGCCATTAGCCTACCGGCTCAAGGTACATTAATACACATAGGAAAGGGATGCCATTAGCCTACCGATTCAATGTACATTATTACACACATGAAAGGGATGCCATTAGCCTACCGATTCAAGATACATCATTAAACAATTAAGGGCATCTTAGTATTTTTAATTAATTAGTTTATAAGCATTGTCTCCAATCCTTTCAAAGACTTTGTATGGCCCACTTCCTCTAGGATCTAGTTTGGTCTTTCTTTTGGAAGGAAATCTTTCCTTTCCCATATGCACCCAAACCAAGTCATCAGGTTTAAAAACAACATATTTTCTGCCATTATTCCTTCGCAATGCAACTTCCTTATTCTTCTTTTCAATTTCAAGCCTTGTTTGTTCATGAATTTTCTTCATCATATCGGCCTTCTTCTTACCATCAAGATTAACAAAATCATTAGTAGCTAAAGCAATAAATCAAGGGGGGTAAGGGGGTTGAATCCATATACAACTTCGAAAGGAGTCTTACCAGTAGAAGAATGGAAGGTCCTATTATAAGCAAATTCTACAATAGGTAAGTAATCTTCCCAAGAAGTCAACTTTCCTTTCAAAACAGCCCTCAACATGTTCCCTAAAGTTCTATTAACCACTTCCGTTTACCCGTCTGTTTGTGGGTGACAAGATGTAGAAAATAGCAATTTAGTTCCCAACATTCCCCAAAGAATTCTCCAAAAGTGACTTAAGAACTTGGCATCCCTATCACTAACAATAGTTCTAGGTATTCCATGCAATTTAACAACTTCCTTTACAAACAAGTTAGCCACATGAGATGCATCATTAGTCTTTTTACATAGGATAAAACGAGCCATTTTAGAAAATCTATCTACTACCACAAATATACTATCCTTACCATACTTAGTCCGTGGCAGCCCCAATATGAAATCCATAGAAATATCAATCCAAGGGAAATTAGAATCAGGTAAAGGAGTATAAAGACTATGCGGCAATGTTCTAGACTTAGCATGTTTACATTCAAGATAATAAGAACACACTTTTTCAACATCCTTTCTCATGCTAGGCCAATAAAAATGTTCAGAAAGTATTTCCAGTGTTTTGTGTACACCAAAATGTCCCATTAGCCCTCCACAATGTGCTTTCCTAACAAATAGTTCACGCAACGAGCAGTTAGGAACACATAATTTATTTTCCTTGAATAGAAATTCATCTTGAAGATTAAATTCTCAAAAGGACCTAACTTACATTCAGCAAAAATTTCCCACCAGAATTTTGTCGAAAATGTTAACGATGCCTTGGTAATCTACACCTGTGAGTTGGCTACCAGTGCAGCTGCCTCACCTTCTGTAGCAATCTTCTCAGCAATCTACCATATAATACTCTATGTGCAGACGCGATCTTCCATCTCGACTTCACTAGCCACTGCATGGTGCCGACCCTCAAATAGACCTACTATACTAGGTGTTGTGTACTTGGGACCATGTAGAAACCCTTTTAGAGTGGTTTCAGAGATATCAACTGCCTCACCCCGAAGAACCACCTCAGCTAGTGGTGGCCATGTCATCGCGATTGCTTTTTTCCCTTTTTTAGTTATTTCAGTGTGTGCAGTGAAGTTCATCGGAGAGGCTCCATAGGAGGCGTAAAACTGTTAGGTCAAGTGGTGCGCATACTCTCTTGGCTTTCTGGTCATCCATTCAAGCTGATGTTGTTTGAACAGATTGTAAATTTCTTGAAAAGCCTGCACATCTACCTCCATAACTCTGGACTCTAGGATAATTGCTCTCTCGTGAGTGCCACTGAACTTGGGCAGTATGCCATTCTTAAAGATATCCTTCGATCCGGGAATGGTCCATATCCGACGAAAAACATCAATGAGATGTTGTTGTGTCACTGGGTCTGCCTCCCTCTAATGAAAAAATTACATTAACGACTCAGTGGGTCATTAGTTGATGCCTAAGTTCATCATCTGACCATGCTCGCTCTCAGAACCATCCCCTTCCTCTTTAGAGTGGGAAGGAGTTTTCTCTACAGTAGCCCTGGCAATTCGAGATCTAGTAGCCCGGGGAGAGTGAGCTTATATTTATGTATTCACGAGGAGCTCAAAGCTGCTAGATTCCTCCGCACTTAAGCTTTGTTTGGGAGAAGTAGAGGGTGAGGTGTGTAGTGGAACTGACTTGCGTCTTGTTCGTGAAATTGTAGCTGAGAGACAGCGCGTTAGAATCCACAATATCAAATGACACACAAATAGGTACTCAAACCCCCCCCCCCCCCGTGTAATTATATAAAGTGACGCCTTACCTTAATAATTTTGTCACTCAATCTATCACTAGGAAGGGCCACGCAATGAATAAAGAATAAAATAAGAAAAGAAAAATATTTTTGGTACTTTTTTTAATACGACGCTCTATACGGTCTGTAGTCGGTACCACGGGTTGTCTAGGCTGTCGTGACACTGAACCGATGTGTGCCAACCACCTAAGTGTGGTTCACGACGAGCTTCACAGCCTGTGCACCCTTGCGGGTTAGTGAAGCAAGTCGTGTACTTACACTTAAGCTAGGTTTTCAGTCAACATGCTTGACAACAAACAATGATCAAATTAAACCCTCAAAACACCCCAAAAACGATTGTCTTACCCTTCGCAGAACATCATTTCAACTTATTTTATACACCCATCACAAACCACATACAATATCAACCTCTTATAATGGAAAAATATGAATTCAAATTATACCCACAACATATAAACACACCCAATCAATTTACAATCAGTAATACCCTACAAAGGATCAATAAAAGTAGTTCTACACTTAGTTTTTAAAAGAACAAACTTATATCTCGTAAAAGAGGAAGAACTTACTTCAAATTAAAACCCAAATCTTCACACAAAAAGAAGAAGAAACTTGATTTTGAGATTTTCTTGCAACATTGAACTAGGGTTCGAATGATTCTTTGATCTCTTGATATAGATGATAGAAATATCTTAGTTACCCTAAATAAATCGTTAGAAATGGAGAAAAAGGGAAAGAACCCAACTTTTGGTGTTGTGGTTGCTTTTAAAAGCCTTGAATTTGAAGTAATTGTCGCATGGGTCGGTTGGGTCCGTCAATGCCGACCTAAACTTGAATGCCCGTGAAGTGGCTTATGAAGAGCACCACGGCCCGTACAAGTACTAGTGAGAATTACTTAGCAAGAAAAATTACTTGCAAGTACACGAGAGGCTAAACGATCTGTCTAATGTTAGACTGTCCATAAACCCTTCTATGAACCATTTTTCTCTTTTTCCAATGAGCACCCCTAATTTTGGCTTGCTAGTTCACGGGCCATGAAGTGGCTTGTGAAGAGTACCACGACCCATTTGGTGGCTCGTGAGGACATTCAAGGCCTCGATGTTTCCCAACTTTTCCTGCAAACAGTGTGACACTCTAAAAATAGTGAACTATTACGAGAATTTAAACAACCTATTACAATTACATTTTAGGTTGCCTCCAAAGTAGCGCACAATTTACTCAAACTTCATCAAGCTTTCATTCCTCAACGATCTTCACTTCCTCTGGAAATCCCATAAATGCCTTGACTCGCTGGCCATTTTCCTTGAACCTCTCACCTTTGTCATGTTCAAGTTCAATGCCTCCTGACCGAAACACTTGGGTTACTTTGAATGGTCCAAACCATTTGGACCTTATCTTTCTAGGAAATAGGCATATGATTGAGTTAAACAACAACACCATGTAACCAATACTGAAAGTCCTCTTCTCAATATACTTGTCTTGATACAGCTTCATCATTTCTTTGTAAAATGTCGATATCTCATAAGCTCTCAAGAAAAATTCATCCATTTCATTCGTCTTCTCAAGTTTCATATTTGATTCTTCACTCTAATTCAAGTTTAGCTTCTTCAGCGCCAAAAGTGCCTTGTGCTCTAAATCTACAGGCAAATGACATGCCTTTGCAAACACTAACTCATATGGTGACATACAAATGGGTGTTTTGAAAGCTGTCTGATATGACCATAAATCATAGTCTAACTTACTTGCCCAATCTGTTTTGTTGATATTCATTGTGTTCTCCAATATTGATTTTATTTCTCTGTTTGAAACATCTATTTGGCCACTTGTTTACGGATTATAAGGCTTCACCACTTTGTGCATTTTCACACCATACTTGGCCAAAAGTTTTGTTGAACACTTTATTACAAAAGTATAAGCCTCCATGATTTATAATAGCTCTAGGTGTGCCAAATCTAGAGAAAATGAACTTTTTTAGAAACACTGCAACACTCTTGTCGTCATTCTCTTCCAAGGCCAGAGCCTCAACCCACTTGGAGATATAATCAACTGCCACCAATATATACTTTTTCCCGAATGAGCTCACAAATTGTCCCATAAAATCAATCCCCCAAACATCAAATAATTTAACCTCCAAGATAGGAGTCATAGGTAGCTCATGATGATGGGAGATGGCTCCCTACCTTTGGAAAATATCACAACCTTTAACCAGGTCGAATACATCCTGATGAATTGTAGGTCAATACTATCCGCTTGGAAATAATTTGTGGGCAGTGCGAGTACTCCCATGGTGTCCACCAATTGGATATGAATGACAGGCTTCTAGAATACTCAGCATTTCAGCTTGAGGTACGAATCACCAAATGATATTATCAGCAAAAACCCTGCACAAGTAAGGTTCATCCCAAGATTACTTACCCACATCATGCACGAACTTCTTCCTTTGTTGAAAATTTAACCCTTCAGGAATTAAGTCACTGGCAAGGTAATTGGCAAATTCAGCAAACTAAGGAATGTGATCAAGAGTGGCAGCTAATACTGCTCATCTAGAAATGAGTCATCAATGTCTAACTCAACTTCCTCTTTCTTCTCTTCCTCTAGTCTGGACAAGTGATCTGCCACTTTATTTTCAAAGCCCCTTATGTCTTTGACTTCAAAGTCAAGGTTTGATAACAACAACACCCATCTTATTAATCTTGGCTTAGTATCTTTTTTCACCATTAGGTACCACAGTGTTGCATGATCAGTATGAACTATCACTTTAGTTCCTAGCAGGTATGCTCTAGATTTCTCAAAGGCATACACTACTGCAAGCAATTATTTCATAGTGACATTGTGTTTTTGTTGTGCTCCATTCAACGTCTTGCTTCATAGTAGATCGGGTGAAAGATCTTATTTCGCTTCTACCCTACCACCACTCCTAAGGCAACACCACTTGCATTGCACATCACCTCAAAGGGTTCTGACCAATATTGACCAATGACTATTTTGCTCATATCAATTTAGCTTCCAGACACTCAAAAGCCTTTGTGCATGCTTTATCAAAAGTGAATTTAATATCCTTTCCTAACAACTTATACAAATGATGTGCAGTTTTAGAAAAGTCCTTGCTGAAACACTGATTGAACCCTACATGGCCTAAGAAACTCTGAACCCTTTTCACAGAGATAGGTGGAGGAAGCTTTTCGATCACTTGAATTTTCACTCTATCCACCTCCATACCTTTCTCTAACACCTTATGGCCTAGGACTTTGCCTTCTTTGGCCATGAAGTGACATTTCTCTCAGTTTAGCACCAGGTTTTCCTCTTCACACCTTTGTAGTGCCATGCTAAGATTTAACAAACAGACATCAAAAGTGTCACCTACCACAGAGAATTCATCCATAAATACATCCAAGGTGTCCTCAACCATATCTGTAAAGATGGACATCATACACTTCTGGAAAGTAGTTGGTTTAATACACAATCCAAATGGTATGCGCTTGAACACGAAGATGCCATACAGACATGTAAATATGGTCTTCCCCTAGTCTTCTGGTGCAATTGAGATTTGATTATACCCACAGTATCCATCTACGAAATTGCACCACCCTTTCCATGTCATCTTATCTAACATCCGGTCCATAAGAGGTATTGGGAAATGGTCTATCAAGGTCCATTTGTCCAATTTCATGTAATCCATACACACTTGCCAACTTGCCACTGCCCTTTGTGGAATTAACTCATTCTTCGCATTTGCCACAACCGTCATTCCACCCTTTTTGAAAACACATTGCGCTGGGTGCACCTAATGACTATCAGAGATGGGGTACACCACCCCTGCATCCAGCCACTTGATAATATCTTTCTTTACCACCTCTTTCATCAATGGATTCAACCTTATTTGGTGATTTATACTCGGTCGGCAATCTTCTTCAAGATAAATTTTATGAGTGCAAATACCTGGAGGTATTGCAATGATATCAGCAATAGTCCAACCAATTACTTTCTTAAACCTCTTCAACACTTTCACCACTACTTGCACTTGTTCGTCATTAAGATCTGCAGCCAAAATAACTTGCAAAGTGGCATTTTCGCCTAAAAATACATACCTCAAGTGACCAGGCAGCTACTTCAACTCAAGAACAAACGGTTCCTCAATAGATGGTTTCGCTGGAGGATTTGACCTATTTTTCAAGTTCAAGTCTAATTTCATGAGAACATATGAAAGTGACCGCATGCCTTGGAGTGCATTTAGAGTCTCCACATAATCAACCTAAAAGACTTCATCAAAGTTCATTATCACTACAGTCAGTGTCTCTACAGCAAATCTCTCCTCTATGGATGCTTCCATGTCACCCTCTTCAACAATATCGATCACAGACACCACACTCATATCTTGTGGCTGCTTTATTGACCTGTACACTTTGAATTTTACCTTTTCATTATTCAATCAAAATTTTAGCTCCCTACTTTCTACATCAATTAGGGTTCTTCCAGTGGACAGAAATGGCCTTCCCAAGATTATGGGAATCTCAAAATCCACTTTGCAATCCAAAATCACAAAGTCAGCTGGGAAGATCAAACTTTCCACTTTAACAAGTACATCACACAAAATACCCGCATGCCTTTTCACTGATCTATCAACATCATCAACCTCATCACGGTGGTCTTTGGAGCCCCCAACTCTAGTTGATTTTATATGGCCAATGGCATCAGATTGATACTCGGCCCATATCACATAGAGTCTTCATGAACTCGAAGGCACCAATGGTGCATGGTATAGTGAATGCACCAGGATCCTATTTCTTTTGAACCACGGACCTTATAGAAATAACACTACAATGGTGTACATTATATGTTGGTTCAAAACTTGCAGCCCTCTTCTTTGTTACTAAGTCCTTCGTGAACTTAGCATAGCCCAACATCTGCTCTAGAGCTTCTACAAGAGTATATTCACTGATAGTTGTCAAAGCATGGATATAAATTTTTTTTAAAATTCCATCTTCAACTTTCTTCTTGAGCCTTTGAGGAAATGGAGAAAGAGGTCTAAGTATTTGTTGTAAAGGTAAAGCTATCTCCATTGTAGCTTCTTTCATTTTAGATGGTTGTTCTACCCTCCTAGCTACCTTTGAGTCATCCACAACTTCAGCAGTAACCTTTCCTTCCTCATCTATTTTACCACTTCTTGTAGTGATTGTCATGCAATTCTCATCTTTCTTTGGGTTTTGAATGGTGTCACTAGGTAGTGTTCCATTCTTTCTCTAATTTAATGAGGTTGACATTTGCTCCAACTACTTGATAGATGTTGAATGTGAGTCAACAATCTGATTCATACGGAAGAGGTCACTTCTCAGCTTTTTGACCCCTACATTTGTAGATTCAACCTTTTGGAGAACATTTGCTAACATGTCCTCCATCTTGGAACTGCTGGAACTACTAGCTGCTCAATCTATATTACCTAGAGGTACATACACACCACTGCGTTCATTCTTGTATCCCTCCTTATTCTATCAACTACCTTTCTCTCAATTACCCAGTCGATCATATTGACCATCTCTTTGATAGTTCTGACCTTGATTTCTAGAATTATAGCCTTGGATGCCTGAGTTATAATTCTGAAAACCCCCTGATTGTTCAAATACTTAGCCTCTTCATCAAAATCAACATCTGGCTTTTCATACCTATTAGTCGCACCCACTGCATTTACCTTTTCTTGACCAGTGGTGAGATGCTTCATGATGAGGTCCATCTGAGTTTTCAAGTGAGCCATGTCTTGGTTCCTTTCTTCTTCTCTCTTTCTTTGTTCGGCTAACAGTTCAAAAGTAAACCCAAGTTATCTAACCTCTGCATATCTTGTGTGTCAGGTTGTTCTTTCACAGTTCATTCATGATAACAATAACTTTAGGGAATGGTTTGCTCATTAATGATCCACCACATACTACATCAACAACAAGTTTAGTCAAAAAATTCAACGATCTATAAAATACTTGTTTCAAATGTCTATCAGTAAGGCCATGATTTGGAAAAAAAATCAGCTTTTGACTAAATCGTCACCAAGTGTCATGCATCGCTTCTCTTGGTAAGTGCCTATGTGAACCTATCTTGTCTTTCATCTGCACCTCTTTTACTTCTAGGAAGAATCTCTCCATGAAGGCTTCCTTACTCTGCCCAAGTTCTGATTGAATCGTGGGGCAATTCATTCAGCGAGTTTGTTGCCTCCCTAGTTAGTCATAAGGGAAACAACCTTAGAATCATAGCAGTTTGGCTGACTCCAGGAATCTCTGCTTATTTGAAAATCTCAACCAAGTTCATCAGATGTTGATTGTCATCCTCGCCATTAGTTCCTCTGAACATCCCTTTCAGATTCAGAAGTTGGATCAATGTGCTAGTGATGGCGAACTTCACTCCTGGAGGTAGCATTGGCAGTACTATAGCTCCAGTAGCTCCAGCTCCATCTATCTCTGATTCATCTTCTTCGAACATCACAGGCGCCTACTACTGAGCTCGACCCCTTGGAGCTATTGGTTGGTGTTCAGGAGGAGCTATCTCCTCCACTCCTTCATTATCCTCAACCATCATAGGTGGGTCGTTAACATTCTGTTGAGCACCCCTAGCATGGGTCTTAGTATCATGCCTCAATCTCTACCTCTGAGCTTCAATTTCCTTTGTGTTCAGCATCTTTCTTATGGTTTTTTTCGATACGGAATCGTAAGAAATCAGTTGTGCTCCCTTACTGTTGGTGTTTGGAATGCACTAGTGAACTCACCTATAAATTCCACAGGCAGAGATAAGGAGTAAAATAATGAAATACAAATACAACTGAAATAATCACTAGTATAGTATTTCTGAAACAAAATTCCCTGGCAGTGGCACCAAAATTTGATAACACCAAACTTACACCTCAATAAAAAATGTATAAACGGTCGAAGTCAAATCATAGAACTCTACTAGAGTTGTGATTGATCCCACAGGGAATTTACTACAGAAATAGTTTTACTGACGCTCTTACTCAATTGTGGTTAATATTTCAAAAAGAAAGTAACATGCGGAAAAGTAATATTGGATTGTTTGTTTGTTTAAGTATCCAATGTTGAATTTAGTATCAAATTTATCAGTAGCAACAATAGTTCCAAGATTTTAGTAGTTGATTAATGAGACTAGGATTGTATCCCCATGACCTTTAGTTCGTTATCGAATTTGTATACAAGCAATGATTGTTGTTAACATTACACACTCCTAGCAAGTTAGGCACATCTATCACTTCTCAGCCCAATTAGATGAATTTCACTCTTTTCCTCTCGGTGTTAGAGTGTTTTGATTGTTTACCCTTGCTTACTTGTCAAGGATATTCTTTTCTCTCGAACTCAAATCTTCATAAAAAGTCAATGGAAAATGGTTCTTACTTTTTCCTAATTATCACTTTTCTCTAGAACAAATGGTAAATAAAGGCAGGTTCGAATGTGTGCACTCATTAGAAGGAACTCATGATGTAAGAAAGATCAACACTTGAAGATAACAACAAAACATTACTAATATTTTGAATTCGTGACTTTGTTTTAGTCATGGTTCCAACAATCCTAGTTGTGGTATTTAGCCTCTCATAAACAAGCAAATGATATCATTGAAAGCATGGTAAAAGAAATTACAATAATTGCAAACTAAAAGGAATCTTCATTATCAATGCTTAATCCCAATCACAAAGTTTGATCCAAAGTAATCGACAAAAACAAAGTGTTTAAATATGGAAACTAACGTTTCTCCTTGCCCTCGGTGTCACCAAGTTTGAACGATAAAAAGTAGTGTTCAAAATTAAACCCTAAATATTTAAAATAGCTATGGAGAAACAAGTCTTACTCGAAGTAGGATTGTACTGTCACCATGCTTCACGGATAAGCTAATGGCTCGTCTAGCCTCTGGTGGTCCCACACTTAGACGGTGTGGGCTTCCTTCACTAGTAGTCCTCACGAGCAACTAGACAGTCCATCTTAGGAACCACAGCCCGTCTAGTGCTCCATGGAGTTGAGCCTTAACTTGGGTGGCAACTGGAATTCTTGCCTCTAATCCACGAATATCTACACACCTTGTCAACCCAAACACGACTTGTCTACGGTTCCGTGGCCTTCAATAAGATCCTATCCATCCAAGGCTTAACAATTTTTCTTTCTCACGAGACATTAGGCGGCCCATGAAGTGGACCAGGGTCCGTCTGGGGCTCCGTGCTCTTCACGCTTCACTTAGGCAGTTGGAAGCCTTAAGTGCCTCCTCTACACAAGACCTTAAACGGCATGTCATCATGACAACGACCCATCTGGGGCTCCGTGGTGTTTACTTCAGCTTAGTTTCTTTCTATTTTTCTATTTTCGCGTCCAAGTGTTTTATTTGTTCAATAAATAAAAGAACACATCATATCCACATAAACACACTCAAGTTCTCTCACTAATCCTTAGTTTTGAGCATCAAATGTGCCATTAGTTCACAAGAAATCATGCCTTCCTTGTAGTTATTTTGTTGATTGTTTCTGCATAATGAGATTGTGCCTTGTCGGGAGTACTTTTCTTTCTTTTTTTTGATTGGTGTTACCTTTTTGGGCTTTGATATTATGGATGTCTCTATTGATATTGTGTTGGATTGTTTGGTCTTAGTTTTTGATTTATAGTTTGTAGCTTCTTTGTTTCTATTTTGATAATAAGATATGGGTTGACGATGCTCGATGATAGATAGAGTGACGACTTTATTAAGGGTAAATTTTTTATTGATTGTGAGTGTTTAATGGATGTTGGATGTGGCAAAGTCTAACTAGCCGACCCCGAATAGATGCATGAGGTTTCCCCCTGATGGATTGGTTGACGACTTTCTTAAGCACAAAATCATCATCTTTTAGGGAAGGTTTTGACTTGATTGGTACTAAGAACATCGGCATGCATGTAAATAGTGTTGAGAATACCCATTTATTTTTAAAAGGTTGAACATGTTATGAATCATTTTGTGACAACGCTTCATAATATTTTTGTGACTTTTGAGTTGTAAGCAGTTTGAATGCTCAAATCCACTTGTATTTTGAAAAGGAAGTAAGATTTTGAACCATCTTGATTAATTTGCATGTCACGTGTGGTGAGTTGTTAAATAATGTCATGTGTTGCTTTTGTCACCTAGAACTTGCCTAGTTGGTTTTGAAATGCTTGTCTTGATTGAGTTTTGTTGAAGAAATGATCTTAGGCTTTGTTTAATGTTCTTGAAGTCCACTTGGCCTAAAATAAATCTCACCTTGGAACTAAATATATCCTTAGTTGTCCCCTTTGAGCCTAATTTTTTTTATTGGCAACCACATTACAATCTTTATCCTTTATGAAAAAGTAACCCTCTTTTGAATCCTTCCCTCCTTGAACCATAAGTTGTGAAAGTTGAGGCTAAAAGCCTAAGTTGGGTGTTATGGGAAATTCAATAAAGGGATGCTTACCACATGAAGGTGTCACAACTCAGGGGTACCCCCTAGATGTAAGATGGCGTACTTGACCCAGAAGGGGTCTCATACAAGCCCTTAGCATATCTTAAACATAAGTAATAGAAATGATGCGGAATTAAAAGGTTTTACAATTGAAGTCTTTTCATAAAATAAAAATCAAAGTCTAGGCATTGTCTCAATAACCATCTAATACAATGTAGAATCAATAACGGTCATAGCAGTTTACAACATAGTCTCAAAGAGAAAGAAATGAAGAAACTAGAAATGAACAACTCTTGTCCTTGAACCATGAGGACTCACCGAAAGCATGGAGAATAGTCAATCCAAGCTTTTACTCAAGAAGGAAGCACACCTCAACAACCGGGCCCTACACTTATAGAAAAATGTAGAAAATATGGGTTAGCATAAAAATATACCAAGTATGGAAGCCGTATAAAAATCCTCAAGACATGCAAAAAGGGACATTTTAGTTGAAACCATATATTTTGTCAACTTTAAGAATCATCATGCACATTAGTGTAAATACACAGTCAAACCATCTCAAAAGCAACCCTAAGCTATACTTGTGCAATGCATAGACAAGATCCCATACTTCTATCTATGCTAAGTACCACTTTTAGGCCACCATAATCATGCATATCATATGCTGACCTTATCCATAGCCAATACTCATAGACAAGGAAACATTCATGTTCATAGATTGTAGCAAGTAGAATCACTCCTAGAAACAATCCATATCATACATGCATAAATTCATATATCTTCATAGCATAAGGAATACCAAACCATAACCCCTTTCCAAAATCTACTTGTACAATGCATAAGTGAAGTCACATACCCCCACTCACACTAAGTAGAGCTCCTTAAAAAGTCATAAGTATAGTTCATGTTCATGTTCATGTTCATAATTCATATAAAGCATGAATTAAATCATAAATCATCATATCATAGGAGAAACATACCATGACCACTCTCAAAGCCTACTTGTGCAATGCATGAATGAAGTCCCATACCCCCACTCTACTAAGTAGAACCTCTTAAGGGACCATATTACATAACTCATGTTCTTGTTCATAGTTCATGTTTCTTGTTCATGTAGGGAAATATCCTTAATCGATATAGACCATGTTGAGCTACATGGAATATGGTGTCATGCCCCCATACCGAAAAGAGGTGTCCTACTTGCCTAAGGTAGAACTAGTTTTGTTAGCTTAGGTGGATCCACTAGCTAAAGACATATGTGGGAACATAGCTATGGGATAAGGAGATTGCTACTAGAAACCCGGACTAACAGAGGTAAAAGGTTTTCATCTCATTAGATAAATTTTTTGGGAACCCAAACTAACTGGCGTAAAAGGAACCCATTGGAAAGCCGGACTAATTGGTGTAAAAGCTTCCATCTCATATTTATATCCACTCGGTGCTAAGCATAGTTCCCTTTAAATTCATGTTAAGTCTTTACTTAAGTTCATGTTCATGAAAGAATTCCCTATCACTCAAACTAACATGGTATCATGATAGCTCATAGATTCATTAGGTGAGAATTTCCTTTCAAGGTTAGAATCATTAGTATGTGAGTAAACCTTTCACATCATGTTCATAGTGTGTTCATGAGAATAACCTTTCAATCAACAAAACAACATTATCATAGTCATAGACATTTCATGCATAGTCATGTGTAAGGGTATAGGGAGAATGATCTTTCAACAATACCACAATTACATCATAGTCATAGTAACTTCACTTTCTAAGTGAATCATAAGCCCATACACAATTCTTATCAACATGTACAAACCCTCATAATTTGCCTTTCAAGACTAGGAATCAAACTCAACCCAAACATTTAGAATTACTACATTAGATAGGGGAATATCATGATTCAATAACTCAATCAATATAGACATAATCAATTAACATGCTTCTATAATCAATCAACCCACATCATAAATTCACAATTTAGTATTCTGGGGGATTCATGGGTTCATGGGGGGATTTCATCATAAATCAATAATAAATCATCAATTCAATCACAATCCATCATAAATCAACCATTGAAAACGTTTTGAAAGAGAACCCATGACTTAGATTTAAAACCTAGGTTTTTGGGGAAATTTGGAAGCTTTGAAATCAAGTTTTGAAGGGACTTTATGGGTGAAATATACCCATAGATGAAAAACCACCATACCTTATGAAGATTTCCTCGCAATATTGAAGAAAAAGGTTGAGTTCTTGAACCCTAGACCTTGACCTCTTCTTCTTCTTCAATGAAGGTTTAGAGAGAGAAATATGGGAGAGGGAAGTTGGTTATGATTTGAGTCTTGTGATTTATGAAGTAGAATAGCTTAGTTAATGGTTTAAAAGTACTTATATAAGTCTATTAAAATGAATTAAAATGACTCTACACTAAAATAATTAATTTAGGAATTACCTAATTTAACTTACCATTGGTCGAATCTGAGGCAGCATTGCAGGCCCCATCCACGACCCCCAACCACGGGGCGTGGATGGACCCACGGACCGTACTGGTCACTCGTGGGTTGGGGTCTGCAGCTCCTCAACTTGGCCAACACAGCCCTTCACTCACGAGACCTCACCCACGAACCGTGGGTAGGTCCACGAACTGTGTTGTTGGTTCGAAGATCAGACAAAGACTTTTGCCAAAGAAGGGGAGGTTCAGCCTTGACCAACGACCCCCACCTACGGGGGGGAGTCCACCCACGGCTCGTGGGTAGGTTGTCTTTTTGACAGCTTTTTGGGCTGTCTCAAGACCCTCTTCAAGGACCCTTGGTAGATCCTTGGGGGGGGTCATGTCTTGACGTTTACACCAAAAAAACATTTGTTTTTAGCACCGGAGGTTATTTTACAACTCTTACCTTTACGTTAAACCCCATTTAGGCTACTAGATTATTCATTAGGCTCTATATTAGCTTACTAGTTTTCCAGAGTGTTACATTATCTCCTCATTGGGAACATTCGTCCTCGAATGACGATTTAGACACCTTACTAGATTAAAGACTCAAAACTAGCAGCCCATCATGCATGAAACATCAAAATATGCAAAAATTATAAATGCACTGTTCACTACATTCATTATTCAAAGGAGGAAATATCAACTCCATCTCAAGACATAATCAATGCAATACAAGGAAGCAGAAACTACATCTATCAACCCAATATGCATGAAATTCAACATTTCCCATGTTCATAGAAGTAACTGCCTTCTCAAACTAAAAGCAAGCTCAGCACAGTAATATGGAGTAAATATTCCATTTCATCAAAAGCACATCAAAGCATGTTCATCAAATCACCTCATGATGTCAAATATGCCACTTGTTAACACCCAATTTTTACCCTCCACAATATAAATTAATCATCGAGATTCTTCAATTTTCAATTGATTTAAAATAATTAGTTTTATAAAATTTTCAAAAAATAAAATAGTTCGGAAGTAATTTTAAATAGTTTAGTCACTTTTACAATTTTTAAATAATATATATGTTTTATATAATTAATGTATTTTATAAATATTCAAAAGTCATCTCAAAAGATTTTACATTTTAGTTAAACATTTTATTAAACTAGTTTAGTTAATTAATAGTTATAATTTTGAGTGATTAAGTTTATAATTGAGTTAATTATTTTATTTTATTAAGATTAAGAAGCTTCTTAATTAATCTATATTAATTCGTCTTATTTAACTTTAGCCGATTTCACTCATTAATTCAATTTGGCATGTTCGGGACCTCAATTGGCTAAATTGTAACTCATATGTTGCAATACTAGCCACTTCATCACCTTGTCTCCAACTAATTAAAAGACCAAATTTTGGGCCCTTTACTTACAATTCCTTCAACTCATTATTCCCTCCAATTTTCAGCAAACATTTCCAAATTACCCCACCCACAACAACAATTCCCAACAAAACAATTTAGCAACGTACAGCAGCAATACCAAAACGCGACCCGACCCACCCCTGCATCTTCCTCCCGAGAATAGCGAGTAAATCAACTAGTAAACCCAAAAAATCAGCAGTAAATCGCGACCTCGAGCTGCGCATCTAGTTGTGTCGTCCTCTCCTCTCTCCTTATCCTTCCGTACCAGGAGCCGTTGGAGAGTCAAGGTGTCTCAATCTCATATGTTCTCTATCCTTCCTCCAAGATCGGACGACAATCCTTCCAAGTTGTTGAGAGTTGTTACAATTCTTGAATCGAATTCAAATCCACTCAAAATTGCACCCGATTTCCCCTCTAAATCGACCCCAAATTCCCTCTATATAAACCTCCATCTTCTTTAATGTTTTGGGTGGAGAAAAATAGATTTGGAAAAACTGAAAAAAAAAAAAAAAAAAAAAAAAAAGAGAAGGGAAGAAAGTTCTACTATTTGAAACAAGAGATATAGGTTGGAAGAGAAGTAAAACTTGGAACAATAATATTTGTATAGTTAGAGTTTCTAGGTATACTGTTCAAAAATTAGAAGTTTAATCAGAATCACATTTGTGGAAGTGGAAAGCTCCTTCAAACTCGTCGTCTCGATTCGTTGCTCTGAAAAAGGTAACTTCATTTTCTCTTGCATTTTATTTCAATATCCTTTTGTTATATATGCAAGTTTTGGTTTGGATTCTACTATTAGGTGTATTTAGTTTATCTTTTAGTGCTTTATCATATCTGGTTCATGATAGAATTGGTTCTAGTCGAGCGTCGTAATAGTGTGACTTCTTTTTTTGATTATTTGTTCGAGTCCTTGGTCTGCTTTCCTGTGAATCTCTTTTGGAGTTGGCATGAAACAAAAAGTAAATAAATTTTCTTTAGTATCATATGGTAGTTGTTAGATTTGTTGGCTCCATATCATTCTTGCAAAACTAGCTAAATTTCTATCTTATTTTGTTCAAAATGGTTTCATAATGGTTTGGTTCAAATCCATAAACATATAAGTTGTCTAAGTCAATTTAGCCACTTTTTTGGATGTTAATGTTATCATAAATAAGTCGCATATCTGTCTATCTGGACTCAGTGATTAGGTCCTTGTTTTGTTGATATTTTGCTTTCCAGATGACTTGTATATTCACTTAGCCTATGTGAAAATTGATTGAATATCCATACGTTTCATCAAAATATGATTTTTCTCTCTTTTTTAAGTTGTTCCTCCAGATTTGTGGTTTATTCAAGTTTTTACTTGTTTGAATGGTCTTCTCTAGCATTAAGCCATTTCAAAATTATTTTTTACAACTATTTAAATTATGAGGTTGTTTTAGCGTTAATCTAATCGGTATAAATTTAATTATTGGTGCATGATCTGAACATAGAAGCATGTTGATAATATCCTAGCTTTCGTCAAGATATGGATCTTGTGACTGCCTATATGAGCTTCCCGTTGAGTTAGTTGTTAAAATTGTTGTTTGTATTTTTGATCTGCTCATATGGGAGTTAGATTTCTCTGATTTTTTGTTTCCTGTTCTTAATTATTTCGGTGTAAAAATCTGATCCTAATTCTCGCATCCTTGGTACGAGGATGAATATATTGCCCTAGTTTTTGGTTGATCATAGTTGAAGTGCTCAAGTCCGTTGGTGTTGATGGCTGAAATATTATTTCTTCGAAAAGTATTTTGTCTCCAAAATAGTTTTTTAGGTCCAAGATATGTGATGTACATTTTGACATTACTCACCTCTGTTACACATTTGTTAAAATATAAAGTTTTGTTGTATGTGTTGCCCAATAGATATCAAAATTTTGTCTTAGTTGCATGCATAGTTTTAAAAAAATTATTTCTTCCATTTGTTCATGTTTGGGATAGTTCATGTGAAATTACTTATTTTGTTACAATCTAGTGATTGACTTTGAGCAAATGTCAATTCATGTGTCCTTATATACATTAAGAGTTCACTTCCTTTCCTTTATTGGTCTCCATACACATATCCAATATCTATGTTTAAATTGATAAAGGTATGACTTGTTATTTGTGGATGTTTAAATTCAATTGTTAATTCTTTTGGTTAGTTTATTAGATGCTCCTTGTAACATGTCCCTCTCACCATTAGCCGCCAATGATTTTGAGCTGTTTAAATTACCATCCAAATTCTTCTCGTCTTATCTTTCTTGCATGAACTCCTTCGGATTGAGTCCATTGGACTCTCCCCTTTTCCTTGCATTTCGAGTGGGATCAAAACCCAACAAGTCCTCTTTTATCGAAGCCTTGATTATCGAAGAAATTGGAAGCTGAAACAGGTCTCAAAAAGCAGAAAAATGGGTTGTATACATCCGATATACACTGATGTACAACAAATGTATACAGAAACAGGAATTGGGTTAAACCCCAAAAGTAGCAACAAATTTAGCCCAAGAAAGGCCCAAATTCAATCTCTCCCTTACTCTTAAATTATTTAATTGTGATTATTTATTGTTTATTTTTATTAACTCTAACTTTAGAATTGTTAAATAATTTAATTAATTCCCCCAAAAGATAAACTAAATTCTTTATGTTAGTTTATTTTAATAAAAATTTATTTTTAATCAACTCTTATACTTTTGTTGAATATCTTTAGTCAAAAAAAATTATTTCTTCTTCAATTAATTTAAAATAGCTTATGCTTTAATTTATTAATTTGGTACAAATTATATTATCTTTAAAATTATTTAAATAACGCTTACTTAATCTATTTTTGTTAAAGTCCTAATTATTTTCATTTATTTCAAGTTCTTAAATTAATTTTCTTCTTTAAAAACAAGAATAAAAAATGTTTCTTTACTTGATCATTTTTTTAAAAATAGTCAAAAATATTTTGTTTAAGTCATAGGATAACCGCGTGTTAGCGGGAGCTTCAAATGCCTTAAATACCTTCTTGAAGCGTAAATAAGAACCTCTTACCCATTTTCTCTAAATTTATAAAGATTCAATCTGTTAAAATATTTTTAAATTAAGTTTTCTTAATTTCTTCAAAAAATTAAGTGGCGACTCTTTTCTAAGTAATTTTCCCAAATTGTTTTATACTTAGAACATTTCAAAAAGTGATTTTTCTAAAGGATAGTAAAATTACGGCATAACAGAAATGGCGACTCTACTGGGGATTTAATTAGATTCTAACCATAATGACTTGACTTTTTTAACTATTTGTTAATATTTGTTTAATTGCTTTACCTTATATGCACCCTATTTGCTTAAATTGTGATATCAACTGTCATTGCATGCATATCATCTATTCCGTCAAACGATATTTTTTCTTTATTTCACTTAAAGGATGATTATGCAGGTTGCAGTCGTTCGTTGACCAATTGTTTCTCGGGGTACCCTGGCGAATGTAGTTAGCCACTGGATGGTCAACAGTCGCTAACTACCTCAGCCTAAGTAGTCCGCGTGGGTCACCAGTCCACTTCAAATGAACCCCACTCTTAGTCAACTAGCGTAGAGCGAAACCAAATCTCTTTTCGCGCATTGAACTAAGATGACCCAACACCCAAGGCGTGTTGGGCCTATTAGAAAGACCATCCTGAGTCCAAACCGACCCACGACTTAAACAGACGTTCATACTTATGTGTTTAAATTTAAAGGATGTATACGTTATTTGAAAAATAATTGTCCTTGGGGTAAGAGGTAAGTTATAGCTTATTCTAGTTGAAGAAAAAGCTTTACAAGCTACTAGTCCATCCAAAGGCGTTGGCACCCAGAGACGACAAAAAGGTTCAAAAATGAAGGTCCTTCCATGGAAGCATAGTTTAAAATCGTACCCCTGCGTGAGACTGATTATTTATATCCATTTTCCTTATTATGTATCCCCAATCAGTTTATTCATAAAGTTTGTATAAATTTAGGTTTTGGGGGAATGGAATATTTCAAATGACGTTATACATCCTCGAACCGTTAGGCCTACCCTTGGCATAAAAGGGTCACATATCTGTTTAGAATGCGCAATAATTGTTTATGTGTTATAACTGCTTATGTGAATATGTTGCTTTATTTGGAGATATTCTAGCTCACTCATCTTCAAATTGTTTTTAAAACCCCTAAGCACCAATATCAAGTAACTATCGAAAGTACGTCCAAATACCCTTCGAGTCTTTAGTTTCCCAACGAAATTTGAACTTCACTTTCAACACCTTACTCTCCGATCTAAGAAAAGGTCAATTTTGTCAAGCCAAAAAGGAAAGTCGAACTACGTAGGACCTAAATTCTCCTCTGAGAGATACATAGGCAGCCTTTAAAGGCTCGGTCCCCATTTTTGAGAACTTCTATTTTTTACAACCCTTGCAAACGGATTAGAATTCCATCCCATTCGAAAATCAAAAGTATAAAAGGACCCCAACTCCTTGAAAGTTGACTTCTCTGATTCACTATCCCAAAATTAAATGGATAAATTCCAGTCTATTTAATCACCTTTCTAAATCTGTGGGCTAGTTTATCTTCAAGTAAAACAATATTTATGTGTTTACAGCATTTGTGTGATATTTTGTATTATTTATCATCTACACGAACTAATACATTTGTCTTTTGAGTTATTTTTCTTTGTCAGGTACTCAAAACTTATCTGTGTTGAGAAAATGGCAGAACATCCATACTTCACGAGGTCTAAAGATCCCCAAAATTCCTTCTCTTACCAAAGTTTGTCAAAAGGCAAAGAAAAAGTGGTTGAAAATATTGAGAACATTGATTTGACCAAAATAACTACGAATGACCCTATCATTGCTCAACAGAACAAGTTGATTGCACAATTGTTCCAACAAATTGTTGAAATGAGGGCTGAAATGAATAAGACCCAAGATTTGACAAATCTGGCTATCATTGCCAACACTCCTACTCTACACAATGGAAGACCTCCACTCCATTTTCCTATTTCGGATCCAACACCCGAACATTTTCCAAACAATTCATCCACCGCTACGATTCCAAAAACCCCATCATTAACCTAACCACCCCTAACCCATATCATGCTAGCTCCTCACACTAAACATCTACTCCTCAAAATCCAAATCTTCCTCCCGTCCAGCAAATTCCTACTCAAATTGTTCAAAACCCACCTACTAGTAAACCCATACCTCTAAAAACCGTTTGTCATATTCCAACATCGTCAGAATCATACCCTTCATTTACCACATAGTTTTATCTCGATCATTATGAGAAGAAGGAGAAAGAGTGGAAGGTCATAAAAGGAAAGGATGAGTAAAACATTAGAGAGGAAGTTTGGAATGCAATGAAGGTCTTTCAATACACCCTAGACATTGTGGGGTTGAATTATGGAGATTTATGCATTCATCCACATTTGGACCTCCCGAAATGTTTTAAAGTGCCGAAATTGGACACTTTTAATGGAGTCGAAAATCCTTTTGCTCATTTGAGGGCTTATTGCAACCAATTTGTGGGAATTGGAAAAGATGAAACTTTGTTAATGTTGCTCTTTAGTCGAAGCCTGAAAGGAGAAGCTTTTGAATGGTATATTTCTCAAGAAACGAAACAATGGCCAAGTTGGAACACTTTGGCTAAAGACTTCATTGAAAGGTTTGGTTACAATGTAGAATTCAATCCTGATCGATACTCTTTGGAGAGAATCAAACAGAAATCTTGGGAAAGCTATTGAGAATATGCCTACCGTTGGAGAAGAGAGGATGCAAAGGTTAGGCCTCCCATGACTAAGAAAGAGATTATTGAAGTCTTCGTGCACATTCAAGAGACGGAGTACTACAATAGGATGTTGCTCATTTTAGGAGGGAAGTTCAGTGAAATAGTCAAAATTGGTGAAGCTATTGAAGATGGTCTAAGACCGGAAAAATCATCTGAACGACTCCCCAAGTTGAATCCCCGAGACCGTTAAGGAGGAAAAGGGAAGATGTTTCTTCTATCTCATTTGAATCGAGCAAAAAATCAAAGAGACATGCCGGTCACTATGTTCGAAATCTTTTACCATCCAAAACCTACCCCTTAGCTCCGCAAAATCCTTACCCCATCCAACCAAATTACCAATCTCCACCGCCAAATTATCCAAATTATCCAAATTACCAAGCTCTACCACCAAATTATCCAAATTACGAAGCTGCCCCAATAAACTTGCTAAATTACCAATCTCCACAGTCATATTACCCAAATGTTCAACCAAATTACCAAGTCACTTTGCCAAATTACCCAAATGCCTCTCATATCTACAAATTTCCAAACACCAGCACCAACTCGCCAAAATCCTCCACTTTATCATCAAGTACCTCTACCTCCGCGAAATAATTACAATCTTTCTCGTTCAAAACTTTAGAAGAAACCTCCTCGAGTCTTTACTGCTTTGGTTGAAAGTTAGACTCAGCTTTTTGAGAGATTGAAAGCAGCTGGTCTGATTCAAACAATTGATCCAAAAAATGCCAATGTCAATTCCAGACATTACAGGGCCGATCTTCATTGTGCTTACCATTCAAGAGGTGTCAGACATACCACTGAGGATTGCATCAACTTGAAGCATAAAATTCAAGACTTGATTGATCTAAAGGTTGTAACTCTTCAAAATGTCATATCCAATGTCAATAGTGATTCACTGTCGAATTGTGGAGGGTTTACCATTAACGTTGTCGAGGTCAAAGAAAATAGATGTATGGATAAAATTATAATCCCAACCAACCTTGATATCCTTGATAAAGTTGTAGCTTCCTTGAGCATATTTGAGAAATCCAAATTTGTGGTCATGGCACCACATCAAGCTTTTGCTTTAGTGCCAAAGGATGGTCAGATCAAGAAGGAGGTTAATCATCTATCACCAAAGCCTTTGTCTCATTCGTATCAGTCTTTGCTGGTAGAGGAATATGCTAATAATGACAGTCTCAGAGAAGGAACTAGGGATCTTTCGAAGCAAGTTGATGTTGTGCTAGAGGAATTGATCGAGATACCAGGCATACGAACACCAAGCCAATGGAGCAAGTGCTTAATTGGACTTCCACTCCACTCTTGATTCCTCGCTCATCTTGATAGACAAAGATAAATTTTATGTTATTCTAAAATTGGTGGTAGTCCGAATGAGGCTCAGGACCCACCTTTTATGTCATTTTTTAAGTTCCCTCATAATATTTTGAAAAAGGCAAAATGGCCCATGGTTATGGCCAAACTTCGTATTTCCTTATTTTCAATGAACACCTCTTTTATTGTGAAAATTTATTCCACTTGCTTTAATTTTTCTATCTAACAATCTTTGTGTTTGTTATAATTTGAAATCTATCAATGTCGTGTCATGTCTCAAGCTGAATGAACAAATGAGTCGAATGACAATGAGTTAGAAGGAGATCATGATACTCGAATACCCTGCCAAAGAATTGAAACAATTCGAGGATCAGGATAAGTCAAATCTACATGACACAAAAACTGAATCTAGAAAGGATGACTGTGTCAAAGAGGCCAAAATCGAGATCTATCTGACAGAAGCTAAGAAAAAGAGAACTCAACAACTTACGATACATTTGTTTAATGACATGTCATGGTTGAGCACAGTCAGTTATCTCACAAAGTGACCAATCTCAGGTGCTATCAAGAGCTACTATATTTGGAGATTCAAAATTTCTTCTATTTGTTTCCCTGTAATCGCATTATTTTCTTGGAATCATCTTATGTTAGAAAATTATCTCTTATTTGAACTACGTTCGACCGGAATTCTCAAGAATGAGATACGTAGGCTGCCCGTGTCGGCTTCGGTCATTTTCTTGTCAAAATTTCTTATTTTTGTTAATCCTTAAGAGGGGAACTACGTTTGACCTAATTCCTACCTCAACAGGATACGTAGGCGCCACAAGGGTTTGGTCATATCTCCCGTAAGATTTCTATTTTCCTTTACAATAGAAACCGGGATAGAATTTTTGAGAGGGACTCAAAAATTCTCAAGAAGAGGATCTCTCCAACAAGTCAAGACTTAAGATACATTGTGAGATGCAACTGGGACATAATTTTTGAGGGGGTCTCAAAAATTCTACAAGTCATATATCAGCAGTTCGAGATATGTTGAGACATCTAATCGGGAAAAACTTTTTAAGAGGGACTCAAAAATTCTCAAGAAGAAGATCTCCGAAAAGTAAAAACTAAAGTAACATTGAGAATTGCAACCAAGATAGAATTTTTTAGAAGATCTCAAAAATTCAATGAGACATCTATCGACAGCTTAAGATATTCCAAGACATTTAACTGGACAATTATTTTTTGAGGATGGCCTCCAAAATTTCTTCAAGTATCACTAGAAGTTTGTAGTTAGTTTTGAACATTTCAAACATGATTAGAAGTTTAAAGCTAACTTCAAATGATCTCTGGCATCATTAAAGTTCATAGTCAATTTCAGCAATCTCTGACACCGTTGTATTTCAGAATCAACTGCAAAGCTTCCCAATCATAGTAGATTTCGAGAGGACCATGTTAGAAGTTTCTCAAACTTCAAGGATCTTTTGAATTCCCCAGAACAAGCTATCAAACATGTCAAAAGTTTGAACCACGGACGTTCATTTAAGTTATGCATGACATGACATTTGACAGTGACTTTTTTCAAATTGATTCTCAAAAAGTTCCTTTTCCTTAAAGATTTTTTAATAGGTCAAATGTTTTGTATAAATTCATCTTATGTCTATCAAGAAGCAAGAGATCAGAGTGATCCACTGAAGATAGCAAGACAAGGAGCAAGCAATTGAAGAAATCAACACAGATCAGTTTGTTTTAAAAGCTAACTATTTTTCTGTGGATGCAGGTCTATAAGAATGTCACAAGATCATCATATTCCTCCGTTTAATAAATACGGAGAAGTCAAAGGGTGAGCAGCGACCCGAAAATAACAACTTTTTTGTGGGTGTAGAAAAATCATTTTGAAGTCCTTCAGAAGAAAAGGAAACACTTCAGAATACGAGCAACAACACCTCATTCAAATCTCCAACAAAGCACGAATCCCAATGAACCTAAATGTTCAAAATAGGCACAAGTGAAAGCATCACTCTCAACAGGTACAAGCATCTTTGATGACATCAAATTACATTTTTCAGCACAAAAAATGTTTGAAATATATTCACAAATTTTGTCGATATCAGGCACGGTAATGTGAACCACCCAGAGGGACATCGTCTTTACCACCCAGAGGGGCATTTCTACAGTATTATCAAGTGAGATAATACCACAACCCTGGGGGACATCATCTTTACATGCTGAGAGTCATTCATGTCGTATTATCGAATGAGTTAATACCATTGCCGCCAGGAGGGCCATCATATATGCAAATGCCAAAAGGGTCATTGTACCTTTCAATGCCGAGATGGCCATTGCATATTCAAACACCAAGAGGGTCATCCTATATGCAAATGCCAAAAGGGTTATTGGATTTTCAAATGCCAAGAGGGCCATCATATATGCAAAGGCCAAAAAAGCCATTGCATCCTCAAATGCCGAAAAGGCCATCATCTACAAACGTCGAGAAGGCCATCATCTTCGAATGCCGAGAGGGCCATCATTTTCAAATGTCGAGAGGGCTATACATCTTCAAATGCCAAAAGGGTCATTATATCTTCAAATTCCAAGAGGGCCACTGCATCTTCAAATGCCAAGAGAGCCATCATCTACAAACGCCGAGAAGGCCATCATCTTCGAACGCCGAGAGGGCCATCATTTTAAAATGCCGAGAGGACCATACGTCTTCAAATGCCAAAAGGGTCATTACATCTTCAAATGCCAAGAGGGCCATTGCATCTTCAAACGCCGAGAGGGCCATCATATATGCAAATTTCAAAAGGGCCATTGCATTCTCAAATGCCGAGAAGGCCATCATCTACCAACTTTAAGAAATCCATCATCTTCGAACGCCGAGAGGGCCATCATTTTCAAACGCCGGGAGGGCCATACATCTTCAAATTCCAAAAGGGTCATTACATCTTCAAATGCCAAGAGGGCCATTGCATCTTCAAACGCCGAGAGAGCCATCATCTACAAATGCAGAGAAGGCAATCATCTTCGAACGCCAACAGGGCCATCATTTTCAAACGCCAAAAGGTCTATACGTCTTTGAATTCCAAAAGGGTCATTGCATCTTCCAGTGCCAAGAAGGCCATTGCATATTCAAACCACCGAGAGGGTCATCTGTATCATATGTTCAAAGGAGATAATATCATTGTTGAATGGATCGGCATCAACCTGCCGATAGACCATCGTCATTTTATCAATCGAGCATCAATATATTCATCATCAATGTAGCAGTATCATACTATCAATGAAGTAGTGTCATCAACAATATTGCATTATCAAGAAAGTCATCATCATTGTAGCATCATATCAAATTCATCATCTACTATATCAAAATCGACGAAGGCTGACGTCAAAACATTTAGAGAAAAGAAATGTGTCTGAATATGGTAAAACATGCCACTTCTCTATATAAATTACAGTTTCCACTGACAAGTTTATTTCAGTCCTTGTCGAGAACATCCAAGAGGATGAATTCTCAAATCAACTCCGAGGTGCGGACGACATCAAAAAAGATGCAGCACGACGTGGAACTTTTTCTTAGCAGCGAACTGGGACATAGTCCGAAGAGGAGTATCAAACTCTTAGGACGCGAGCTGAGGAGCGACTTCCACTACAATAAAATCACACCCCTATCAGAAGGCATAAGGGTTTTTCTTTGGGTTTATCGGTTTTAATTTCGTATTTAGGAAACTTTTCACTCTTATCAGAGGAAACTTTCCAATCTAACTGACAATACACCAAGAGCTTTGAAAATTATGTCCATGTAAGTTCTTAATTATGGGTGTGAAGTGCACCACATTCATGGGTAAGAGGTTGCAAGCCTTTTTTTCATACTCGACCTTACTTTTCACTCTTCTAGAACCGAAGGTTATCTAGTATAATAGATTTCCTCTTCAACCGATCGAGTCAAACTACAAACAGCCTGATTCTTAAGGTCAAAGGATATGTAGGCAGACTCAATATTGAAAACTTGGTTGTATTCCGACATCCTCTTAAATCTTATTCTCGAGCATTTTGGTCTCTTCATAATTCGATATCGAGATAGCTTTCGGATTCTTTCATAATCGGGCTTCAAATCAAGTGTATCGAACTACAAGTGGACTGAATTCTCATATAGCCTGAGATATGTAGGAAACCGGATTTTGGGGTTCGGCCATAATTCCTAAAATCCGTGCCAAAATCCCTTTACGGAAGGATGAAGATGTGGTCAGTTAAAATTGGATTTGTCAATTTCTTACATCGAATTTCTTTCATCAATCCAAGTCAAACGAGGAACAATTGTTGACACCCAATTTTACCCTCCACAATATAAATTAATCATCGAGCTTCTTCAATTTTCAAAAGATTTAAAATAATTAGTTTTATAAAACTTTCAAAAAAATAAAAATAAAATAAATATAGTTTGCAAGTTATTTTAAATAGTTTCGTCACTTTTTATAATTTTTAAATAATATATATGTTTTATATAATTATGTATATAATTAATGTATTTTATAAATATTCAAAAGTCATCTGAAAAGATTTTACATTTTGGTTAAATATTTTATTAAATTAGTTTAGTTAATTAATAGTTAAGTTCATGTTAATGAAAGAATGCCATATCACTCAAAGTAGCATGGTATCATGACAGCTCATAGATTCATTAGGTGATAATGGCCTTTCAAGCTTAGAATCATTAGTATGTGAGTAAACCTATCAAATCATGTTCATAGTGTGTTCATGAGAATAGCCTTTCAATTAACACAACAACATTATCATAGTGATAGACATTTCATGCATAGTCATGTGTAATGGTATAGGGAGAATGATCTTTCAACAATACCACAATTACAACATAGTCATAGTATCTTCACTTTCTAAGTGAATCATAACTCCATACACAATTCTTATCAACATGTACAACCCCTCATAATTTGTCCTTCAAGGCTAGGAATCAAACTCAACCCAAACATCTAGAATTACTACATTAGATAGGGGAATATCATGATTCAATTACTCAACCAATATAGATATAATCAATTGACATGCTTCTATAATCAATCAACCCACATCATAAATTCACAATTTAGTATTATGGGGGATTCATGGGTTCATGGGGGGATTTCATCATAAATCAACAATAAATCATCAATTCAATCATAATTCATCATAAATCAACCATTAAAAATGTTTTGAAAGAGAACCTATGACTTAGATTGAAACCCTAGGTTTTTGGGGAAATTTGGAAGCTTTGATGGGTAAAACATACCCATAGATGAAAAGCCACCATACCTTATGAAGATTTCCTCGCGAAGTTGAAAGGAAAAGTTGAGTTCTTGAGCCCTGGACCTTGACCTCTTCTTCTTATTCAATGGAGGTTTTAGAGAGAGAAATATTGGAGAGGAAAGTTGGTTATGATTTGAGTCTTGTGATTTATGAAGTAGAATAGGTTAGTTAATGGTTTAAAAGTACTTATATAAATCTATTAAAATGAATCAAAATGACTCTACACTAAAATAATTAATTTAGGAATTACCTAATTTGACTTACCATTGGCCGAATTTGAGGCAGCATTGCAGGCCCCATCCACGACCCCCACCCATGAGGCGTGGATGGACCCACAGACCGTACTGGTCACTCGTGGGTTAGGGTCTGCAGCTCCTCAATTTGGCCAACACAGCCCTTCACTCACGAGACCTCACCCCCGAACCGTAGGTGGGTCCACGAGTCGTGTTGTTAGTTCGTAGATCAGACAGAGACTTTTGTCAAAGAAGGAAAGGTTCAACCTTGACACACGACCCCTACCTATGGGGAGTGGGTCCACCCACGGCTCGTGGGTTGACCTTTTCGTGCGTAGGTTGTCTTTTTGACAGCTTTTTGGGCTATCTCAAGACCCTCCTCAAGGACCCTTGGTTGATCCTTGAGGGGTAATGGCTTGATGTTTACACCCAAAAACATTTATTTTTAGCACCGGAGGTTATTTTTTTACTCTAACCTTTACGTTAAACCCCATTTTGGCTACTAGATTACTCATTAGGCTCTATATTAGTCTACTAGTTTTCCAGAGTGTTACATTATCTCCCCATTGGAAATATTCGTACTCGAATGACGATTTAGACACCTTACCGGATTAAAGATTCAAGACTAGAAGCCCATCATGCATGAAACATCAAAAAATGCAAAAACTACAAATGCATTATTCACTACATGCACTATTCAAAGGAGGAAATATCAACTCCATCTCAAGACATAATCAATGCAATACAAGGAAGTAGGAACTACATCTATCAACCCAATATGCATGAAATTCAACATTTCTCATGTTCACAGGAGTAACTGCCTTCTCCAACTAAAAGCAAGCTCAGCACAACAATATGGAGTCAATATGCCATTTCATCAAAAGCACATGAAAGCATGTTCATCAAATCACCTCATGAAGTCAAATATGCCGCCTATTGACACCCAATTTTTATCCTCCACAATATAAATTAATCATCGAGCTTCTTCAATATTCAAACAATTTAAACTAATTAGTTTTATAAAAATTTTAAAAAAATAAAAATAAAATAAATTTAGTTTGCAAGTTATTTTAAATAGTTTCGTCACTTTTTATAATTTTTAAATAATATATATGTTTTATATGATTATGTATATAATTAATATATTTTATAAATATTCAAAAGTCATCTCAAAAGATTTTACATTTTAGTTAAATATTTTATTAAACTAGTTTAGTTAATTAATAGTTATAATTTTGAGTGAATAAGTTTATAATTGAGTCAATTATTTTATTCTATTAAGATTAAGAAACTTCTTAATTAATCTATATTAATTCATCTTATTTAACTTTAGCCGATTTCACTCATTAATTCAATTTGGCTATGTTCGGGACCTCAATTTGCTAAATTGTAACTCATATGTTGCAATACTAGCAACTTCATCACCTTGTCTCCAACTCATTAAAAGACCGAATTTTGGGCCCTTTACTTACAATTCCTTCAGCCCATTATTGCCTCCAATTTTCAGCAAACCTTTCCAGATTACCCAATCCACAACAACAATTCCCAACAAAACAATTTAGTAATGTACAACAGAAATACCAAAATGCAACCCGACCCACCCCTGCATCTTCCTCGCGAGAACCGCGAGCAAATCTTGCTGCAAACCCAGAAAATCAGCAGCAAATCACGACCTCAAGCCGCGCATTCAGCTATGTCATCCTCTCATCTCTCCTTTTCCTTCCGTACCAAGAGTCGTTGGAGAATTCAAGTGTCTCAATCTCATATGTTCTTCGTCCTTCCTCCAAGATCGAACGACCATCCTTCCAAGTTGTTAAGAGTTGGTACAATTCTTGGCTGACAACCTTATCTCTTAAGAAGAATTTGAATTTCGAATTCAAATCCATTCAAAATTGCACCTTATTTCCCCCCTAAATCGACCCCAAATTCCCTTTATATAAACCTCCATCTTTTTTAATGTTTCGGGGGGAGAAAAATGGAGTTGGAAAAAGTGGGAAAAAAGAGAGGGGAAGAGAGTTCTACCATTAGAAACAAGAAATATAGGTTGGAAGAGAAGTAAAACTTGGAGCGATAGTATTCGTATAGTTAGAGTTTCTTGGTAAAATGTTCAAAAATTAGAATTTTAATTGGAATCACACTTGTGGAAGTGGAAAGATCCTTTAAACTCATCGTCTCAGTTCGCTGCTCCGAAAAAGGTAATTTCATTTTCTCTTGCATTTTATTTCAATATCCTTTGTTATATATGCAAGCTTTGGTCTGGATTCTACTATTAGTTGTATTTAGTTCTTCTTTTAGTGCTTTATCAACTATGGTTCATGACAAAATTGGTTCCAGTCGAGCGTTGTAATAGTGTTACTTGTTTCTTTGATTATTCATTTGAGTCCTTGGTCTGCTTTCCTAAGAATCTCTTTTGGAGTTGGAATGAAACAAAATGTAAATAAATTTTCTTTAGTATAAGATGGTAGATGTTAGATTTGTTAGCTCCATATCATTCCTACAAAACTAGCTAAATTTCTATTTTATTTTGTTTAAAATGGTTTCATATTGGTTTGGTTCAATCCATAAACATATAAGCTGTCTAAGTCAATTTCGCCACTGTTTTGGGTGTTAATGTTATCATAAATAAGTCGCAGATGTGTCTATGTTGATTCAGTGATTAGGTCCTTGATATTGTTGACATTTAGCTTTCCAGATAACCTGCATATTCACTTAGCCTATGTGAAAATTGATTAGATATCCATATGTTTCATCAAAATATGATTTTGCTCTCTTGTTTAAGTTGTTCCTCCAGATTTGTGGTTTATTCAACTTTTTACTTGTTTGAATGGTCTTCTCTAGCATTAAGCCATTTCAAAATTATCTTTTACAACTATTTAAACTAAGAGGTTGCTTTAGCGTTAATCTAATCGGTATAAATTTAATTATTGGTGCATGATCTGAACATAGAAGCATGTTGATAATATCCTAGTTTTCGTCAAGATTTGGATCTTGTGACTGCCTATATGAGCTTCCCATTGAGCTATTTGTTAAAATAGTTGTTTGTATTTTTTATCTGCTCATATGGGAGTTAGATTTCTCTGATTTTTTGTCGCATGTTCTTAATTAGTTTTAGTGTGAAAATCTGATCCTAATTCTCGCATTCTTGGTACGAGGATGAATATATTGCCCTATTTTTTGGTTGATCATAGTTGAAGTGTTCAAGTCCATTGGTGTTGATGGCTGAAATATTATTTCTTTGAAAAGTATTTTTTTCTCCAAAATCATTTTTAGGTCCAAGATATGTGATGTACATTTTGACATTACTCACCTCTGTTACACATTTGTTAAAATATAAAGTTTTGTTGTATGTGTTGCCTAATAGATATCAGAATTTTGTCTTAGTTGCATGCATAGTTTTAAAAAAATTATTTCTTGCCTTTGTTCATGTTTGGAAGAGTTCATGTGAAATTGCTTATTTTGTTACAATACAATGATTGACTTTGAGCAAATGTCAATTCATTTGTCCTTATATACATTAAGAGTTCACTTCCTTTCCTTTATTGGTCTCCAAACACATCCCCTATCTATGTTTAAACTGATAATGGTATGACTTGGTATTTGTGGATGTTTAATCTCAATTGTTAATTCCTTTGGTTAGTTTATTAGATGATCCTTGTAACATGTCCCTCTCACCATTAGCCACCAATGATTTTGAGTTGTTTAAATTACCATCCTTATTCTTCTCGTCTTATTTTTCTTGCATGAACTCCTTCGGATTGAGTCCATTGGACGCTCCCCTTTACCTTGCATCTCGAGTGGGCTCATAACCCAACAAATCCTCTTTTATCGAGTCAACCCTTGACTATCGAAGAAATTGAAAGCTGAAACAGGTCTCGAAAAGCAGAAAAATAGGTTGTATACATCCGATATACACTGATATACAACAAATGTATACAAAAACGGGAATTGGGTTAAACCCCAAAAGTAGCAACCAATTTGGCCCAAGAAAGGCCCAAATTCAATATCTCCCTTACTCTTAAATTATTTAATTGTGATTATTTATTGTTTATTGTTTATTGACTCTAACTTTAGAATTTTTAAATAATTTAATTAATTCCCCAAAAGATAAACTAAATTCTTTATGTTAGTTTATTTTAATAAATTTCATTTTTAATCAACTCTTATACTTTTGTTGAATATCTTTAGTAAAAAAAAAGTATTCTTCAATTAATTGAAAATAGTTTATGCTTTAATTTACTAATTTGGTACAAATTATATTATCATTAAAATTATTTAAATAACGCTTACTTAATCTATTTTTGTTAAAGTCCTAATTATTTTCATTTATTTCAAGTTCTTAAGTTAATTTTCTTCTTTAAAAAAAAGAATAAAAAATATTTCTTTACTTAATCATTCTTCTAAAAATAGTCAAAAATATTTTGTTCAAGTCGTAGGATAGCCGCATGTTAGCGGGCGCTTCAAATGCCTTAAAAACCTTTTTGAAGCGTAAATAAGAACATCTTACCCATTTTCTCTAAATTTATAAAGATTTAATTTGTTAAAATCTTTTTAAATTAAGTTTTCTTCATTTCCTCAAAAAATTAACTGGCGACTCTTTTCTAAGTATTTTTCCCAAATTGTTTTATACTTAGAACATTTCAAAAAGTAATTTTTCTAAAGGATAGTAAAATTACGGCATATCACCGCCATCGTACTTAAATGCACAATCAACATGAGGGACATATAAATCATAAAAATTCATTTTATACTAAACATGAATTTCATCAAGAACATGCATAACTTAAGGAAATCATGAAAAAACTCATCCAATACACATGACTCCCAAAACACTAAAATTGAAGAGGAACTACTCACCTCAAGTTTGATTAGGAGTAGAAGGAAAAATATAAGGATATTGGGACTTCATATCGGCCACGGCCTCCCATGTAGCGCCCTCAACTAGATGATTTCTCCATAACACCTTAACGGAAACTACTTCCTTATTTCTCAATCTCTTGACTTGCCGGTCAAGGATCTCTATCGGAACCTCCTCATAGGAAAGGCTTTCATCAACGCCTAACCCTTCTAGAGGAATAATGGATACCGGATCCCCAATACACTTTTTGAGCATAGAAACATGAAATAATGGGTGAACCGGGGCCAACTCATTTGGCAAGTCTAACTCATAGGCAACTTTCCCAATACGCTTCTAAATTGATAGGGACCCACAAACCGGGGACTAAGTTTCCTTTATTTGCCAAACCTCATCACACCATTCATGGGTGAGATTTTCAAATAGACCCAATCACCAACTTCAAATTCTAACTCCCTTCTCCTCACATCGGCATAAAACTTTTGCTGACTTTGGTCCGTCTTTAACCTCTCTCTAATGAGTCAAACTGTTTCAATGGCCTCATAAACTAGTTCAGGATCAAGTAAAGCAATTTCACCTACTTCAAACCAACCAACCGGAGATCTACACCTCCTACCATCCAATTCTTCAAAAGGAGCCATGGCAATACTTGAATGGTAACTATTATTGTAGGCAAACTCTATCAATGGTACTTGGCATAGTCTTCCGCCACAAGTGTCACCTTGACGGGAATAAAGTGGGATGATTTTGTCATTCTATAAACAATGACCCAAATAGAATCATGTTGCCTTCGAGTACGAGGCAAACCCACTATAAAGTCAATGTTCACATCCTCCCACTTCTAAGTGGGAATATCTATGTCTTGGGACAAGCCTCCCGGTCTTAGGTGTTCGGGATTAACTTGTTGACAATTCAGATAGTTAGCTACAAAATCCACTATATTCTTTTTCATACCATTCCACCAATAGACTTCCCGTAGATCACAGTACATCTTGGTGGTTCCCGGATGAATAGAATACCGCGAACCAAGGGCTTCTTCTAGGATTTTCTCTCTCAAGTCATCAACATCCGGAACACATAATCGACCTTGGTACCTAAGTACCCTATCTCCCCCTTGGAAGAAAGCCTCAATGGACTTGTTGAGCACTGACTCTTTCAATTCAATAATTATGGGATCAAGGTCTTGCTTGGACTTAACATCCATCACAAAGGATGATTCGGAACCATTATGAACCGTGACACCACCCTTGGTGGAATCCACTAGTTGGACACCTAACCGGGCCAACCTATGCACATCACGAATTAACTCCTTTTTCTCATCCTTTACATGGGCCACACTACCCATGGACAATCGACTTAGGGCATCTGCAACTACATTAGCCTTTTCAGGGTGGTAAAGGACACTCATGTCATAATCCTTTAAAGGTTCTAACCACCTTTTTTGTTAGAGATTCAAGTCTTTTTGAGTAAACACATATTGAAGACTCTTATGATCGGTGAAAACATCCACATGGACCCCATACAAGTAATGTCTCCATATTTTCAAGGCAAATACTACTGCTGCTAATTCGAGATCATGGGTTGGATAATTCTTCTCATGAACCTTAAGTTGCCTTGAAGCATAGGCAATCACCTTACCATGTTGCCTAAGTACACATCCTAACCCCACTCTCGAGGCGTCACAATATACCACAAACCCATCGGTACCCTTCAGTAAGGTCAACACTGAAGCGGAAGTAAGTTTATTTTTCAACTCTTAAAAGCTTTTCTCACAAGCCTCTGACCACTCAAACTTAGCTTTCTTTTGAGTCAAAGCTGTCAACGGAGAAGCAATGGAGGAAAAACCCTCAGCAAACCTCTTATAGTAACCGGACAAACTCAAAAAACTTCTAATATCAGTAGGAGTTAGAGGTCTAGGTCAACCCTTGATCGCATCTGTCTTCTTAGGATCTACCTTAATACCCTTGCTCGACACAATATGACCAAGGAAAGCTATGGACCTTAGCCAAAAATCACATTTGCTAAACTTCACATATAATTGGTGGTCTTTAAGGACTTGCAATACAATCCTCAAATGGCACATATGTTCATTTTCACTCCTTGAATAGATCAAACTATCATCAATAAACACGGTCACAAACATATCAAGCTAGTGTCTAAACACTCTATTCATTAGGTCCATGAATGTCGCCTGGGAATTTGTCAACCCATATGACATAATTTGTCAACCCATATGACAAATTCATAGTGACCATACCGGGTCCTAAAGGTCATCTTGGGAATGTCAACCCCTCTTACCCTTAGTTGATGGTAACCCGAACAAAGATCTATTTTGGAGAAATAGTTAGCCCCTTGAAGTTGATCAAACAAGTAGTCAACCTCGGAAGGGGATACTTATTCTTTATGGTCACTTTGTTTAGTTGGCGATAGTCGATACACATTCTAAGAGACCCATCCTTGTTTCTAACAAACAATACCATAGCACCCCATGGAGAGATACTTGGTTGAATAAAGCATCTGTCTAACAAATCCTTGAGCTACTCCTGCAACTATTTCAACTCGGTCGGAGACATTCTATAAGGAAGAATGGAGATAGGTTGCATATCCAGCAAGAGATCAATGCCAAAATTTATTTCCCGTTCGAAACGAATGTAGAGAAAGTCTTCCAGAAATTCATTCACCATGGGGACCGACTCTAAGGAAGGGGTTTCAAACTCAACATCCATTACCTTAACAAAATGGTAAATGCACCCTTTGGAGATCATTTTCCTAACTTTGAGGCAAGAGACAAATTGACCTCTAGGGATGGAATTTCCCCCCTTCCACTCTAAAGTAGACTCATTTGGAAATTGAAACTTTACTACCCGAGTTCTACAATAAATTGAGGCATAGCAAGCATGCAACCAATCCATACCCAAAATCACATCAAAATATAGCATGTCTGTAACGACCCTAAAAATGAACTAGTGAAACGAGCCTAGCGTGTGTGTGTTTGTGTTTGTCTTGAGGTTTGATGGTGTTGTATGTTGTCTCGAGTCATGGTTGAGGTGTTTAGGGATTAGGCGTCAAAGTACGACTCCCCAAGGACCACCCTAAAGGTCCTTGAGGAGGACCCTAAGTCTACACCTCAAGACCCCAAGGAAACCATAAAGTTGGCCAAAAAGGGGTGACCTATGAAAGGGGTCCACGCCCCGTAGGTCCATCCACAACACATGGATGGCCTCCGTAGGTCAAGGAGAATTCTAACCAAGCCACATCCACCATTGATGGAAGACCAGTATGGTCCATCAACCTATCCACGGTACGTGGATTGGGGTCTCGTGAATGAGACCCGGTTTGCTGTCAAGGGACACAACCAACTATTAGTGTAAGGACGGTTATGTTAAGTGTTTTAAGGTATTTTTAGAGTATTAAAACATAAAAATGGTATTTTTAGATTTCATTATTCAATTTTCCCCAAATCAAAACCCTCTCTCCCAAAATATCTTCTGTTTAAGGACTCCATTGAAGACCAAGAGGAGAATAAGACTTAGGGCTTAAAGGGGAAGGCTTTTGGGTAGATTTTCGTGGAATTCTTCAAGTATAAGGTATGGTGATCCTTCATCTAGGGTGGTTTTTTGTCACGACCCAAGCCTAGGGCCTAGACGTGACATGGCGAATGAGGAACCCGAAGGAACCCCAAACAAGCCTCTCAAACTTGTCATCACACTTCATCGGTCGCAGAAGTACATTCAACATTAATTAACGGGAAATAGGGACTAAGGCAAACCATTTCAAAATGACATCATAGAATAAGAGTCAAGCTCGTTTACAAAATACTTGTCCAACGCACACCTCTACATACATAGATAGGACGGGGGCCATGACATATTACCGGCTCCCCTCATAGTTAAAATACAATTGCAAGCTAAAGTCTCAAAACATAGGCGTAAGAAACATAACATAGCCCTCGAATTATTGAGGACTCACCAACAAACTCGGATAAGCGTCGTACTAGCCACATGAATGGAGAGAAGGATCAAGAGTAGCTCCGGTCCCTACATGGTGACATCATGTAGGCAAAATATGCGTTAGTACTTGGAATGTACTAAGTATGCGGGGTGCAACACAACAATAAACAAGGACACAATCGAAATACAATAAATAGTTTCATAGGCATTATGAATAACAATATGAGGATGCATGATCAAAGTGAAGTCAAAACATGTTTAAGTAAATCTATACTAATAGTAGATATCATATGTGTATGCATGATCCAACCAATCTATAACCCCAACTTAGGATGGGGAATGTCGTTCACACCCGGACACCCTGGTGGCAAGGTATAAACCCCTCACATGGTTGATGTTGGTCACACCCCAAGCATCCTAGGTGGTGAGATATAAACCTCTCACATGGTTGATGTTGGTCACACCCCAAGCATCCTAGGTGGTGAGATATAAACCTCTCACATGGTTGATGTTGGTCACACCCCAAGCATCCTAGGTGGTGAGATATAAACCTCTCACATGGTTGTCCGGTTCTTTTCCCCCGGACCGGGCATGGTCATGCAACACTTTATATAGGAAATTCTCATTAGGCTCTAATGCAATCTCACGTATGGAATGAACATATACACAAGCTTAATGATGTTGTGATGAGCATGATGTGATTTGGAGAAACAAGTCCCTCCAATGAAATGAAGAATGTGAAGTTTTGATGCATAATGAGTTTGTAGATGTAGTTCCTACCTTCTTGTTGTGTTTTGAGCTTATTGATGAGGAGTTGATGTTTCCTCCTAGTTGTGTACTTTTATATTGATGTTGCATGCATGATTATGGGCTGCTAGTCTTGAATCGTTACCCTTTAATGTGTTTAAAGTGTCATTCGAGGATGAATGTTCCTAAGTGGAGGATAATGTAACGACCCTAAAAACAAACTAGTGAAACTAGAGCCTAGCGTGTGTTCATTTATGTTTGTCTTGAGGTTTGATAGTGTTGTATGTTGTCTCGAGTCATGGTTGAGGTATTTAGAGGTTAAACGTCAAGGTATGACTCCCCAAGGAACATCTTAAGGGTCCTTGAGGAAGACCCTAAGTCTACTCCCCAAGACCCCAAGGAAACCATAAAGTTGGCCAAAAAGGGGGGACCTACGGAAGGGGTCCACGCCCCGTCGATGGCCTCCGTAGGTCAAGGGGCTTCTATCCAAGTCATACCCACCATTGATAGAAGACCAGTACAGTCGGTCAACCCATCCATGGTCTGTGGATGGGGGTCACGTGAATGAGACCTGGTTTGCTGTCAAGGGACACGGCCAACTTGGGGGTGAATTGGTAAATTCACCCCGAGTCCCAATTAATGTATGGACGGTTATTTTAAGTGTTTTAAGGTATTTATAGAGTATTAAAACATTAAAATGGTATTTTTAGATTTCATTATTCACTTTTCCCCAAATCAAAACCCTCTCTCCCAAAATATCTTCTCTCTAAAGACTCTATTGAAGACCAAGAGGAAAAGAAGACTTAGGGCTTGAAGAGGAAGGCTTTTGGGTAGATTTTCGTGGGATTCTTCAAGTATAAGGTATGTTGATCCTTCATCTAGGGTTAGTTTTCACCCTAGAGTCAATTTCAAAGAAGTTTTCAAGATTTTCAAGTTACACAAAACCCTAAATTTTACTCAATGTCATGGGTTCTTGTATCAAACATTTCCAAATGATAAACTATGATTATATTGATGTTTAATTAATGATTTAAGGTGAAAATACTTTATGAACCCATGATTTCTCTCAATTCCTAAATTGTGCCTTATGAAGTGGGTTTGTTGATTATGAATGAATGTTGATGGATTAATGCCTAGATCGATTTAGATAGTTGACTTGTATCATCATCTATGACTAATTATGGTGAATTGTTGGTGAATTGAGGATTTGTGATCATAGCCTTGAAATGGGCAAGTTTGACCTAAGCACTTGTTGTAGTAAACTTGTGTTAGAAATGTTGATCCACTTGAAAGGTGGAGGTGTTTAATTATTATGTAGTTACTTGATGTTAGTATAATTCTACATGTATTCTTGATTAACCTAAGATTCTAGGGTTATATCATGAAAGAGGCAACTGAGGGTTAAATGTGAACCTCCTAGAATGATGAATTCCTAATGTAAGGCCTTAGATTAGATCACCTAGACTCGAATTGGTTTAGGGTAATGCTTCTAAATATGAATTTACTTTGTCATGATATTAAGGGCATGTTTATGAATACTTGAAGTATAAAGTGCCAATCATGATGTGATTAATGTATTGATGAGTTATCGGATCATGGTATTCCCTTATCTATTATGCTATTGCTATATGTTGGGATGAGTTGATCCATAGCCCTTGAAGGGCATATTGTGAAGGCTTGTGCTTGTTGACAAGATTGTGTGTGAACTCATGATTTACTTGGAAGTTGAAGGTCACATAAATATTGTGTATATTGTGGTATTGTTGAAAGTCCATTCTTCCCTTACCCTTACACTTAATTATGAATGAAGTGTCTAGGATGATAATGTTGTTGTTTGTGTCATTGCAAGGACAATTACACACACACACTCCATGCATAAACATGATTATGATGTATCAATGGTGTTAATTCAAAGTATAGTTCTCATATGCACCTTTACACATTATTATGCATGAAATGTACCTAACCATGTTGATCCTATTGTTTTGATTGAAAGTCCATTCTCATGAGAACACATGATCTTGGTGTGATAGTTATTCTCACATACTAATGTTGATTCTAAGGTGAAAGGTAGTTCTCACTTAAATGAATCGATGGGCTATTTGGTGAGTTGTATTGAACGAAGGGTAAAGTATGCCTTCACACATGTAGATGCAACTCCATACTAATTATGTATAATTGGGAAATAATGCTTAGTACCGAGTGGATATGGACAATGAGGAAAAGGCCCTCCGCTAATGCAATAGGTTGGGTCATCAATAGTAAACTCATGAGATGGAAGCTCCTCCGCTAAGAAATAGGTTGGGTTTCTATTAGAAATCTCCCTATCCCATAACTATGTGCCAAACATAGGACTTAGCTAGTGGATCCACTTAGAAACTAAATATAATTAGTTCTACCTTCGGCAAGTAAGATTGCCTTCTTTCGGCAAGCTAAATCAATGTTCATTAAGTTTTACAAAAATTGCATAAAGCATGGCTTTCTACAAAATGTCCCTTTTAAAGCATGTTTTGCATGGTCGTCATACGTAGTACATTTCTGTGTGCTAATCCATATTTCTTTACTCTTATGAAGTGTAGGGTTTGGCACTCGATTTGATTCTCCATAGTGAACCTTGGGATTATAGTTCTCTCAAGACCTCTTTTGATATGTCTTCATATGTCGAGGACAGGGACTTTTATTGTTTCTAGTTTTTATGTTTTAAACTTTTGTCTATATTTCTATTGTAAAGGGTCGTGACCCTATCTTGTTAAAGTTTGTCTAAGATGGCCATGTGAGACTTAGTATTCTGCTGCTTTATAAATGAGTTTTTGATAGTTTGGTTTTAAATAAAGTTTTAATTCCGCACTATTTATATATGTCGAATGTTATGAACGCTAACAGGCTTGTATTAGACCCCATTCGGGGTCGAGTACGTCGTGTTACGACTAGGGGGTGCTCTCGGGTCGTGTCAATGTCTAACTCTACCAAAGCCACCAAGGTAACTTTATGGGACAAAGAAAAAGGACAACTCCTATAGACTCTTTTTGCCACTACCGAGTCACCAACCGGGGTAGACACCGAAAAAGGTTGTATTAACAATTCGGGGTATATTTCAAATTTCATAGCCACTAAAGGTGTAACAAAGGACAAAGTGGCACCGGGGTCTAACAATCCATAAACATTAATCGAAAAGACCTGTAACATACCCGTCACCACATTTGGGGAACTCTCTTTGTCACCTCGAGATTAAAGAGCATAGAAGCGGTTTTTCCTCGGAGCATCGAAATTTGGACCACTAGGAAGGACTTGCTTGCCCTCTCTTCCTTGGGCCTTTAGCATGGGAAAATCTCTCATCATATGACCGCTCTTCCCACAACTACAGCAACCATATGTGCCAACTAGGCACTTACCATCATGTTTCTTGCCACACTTGGAACAAGAAGGCCTTACCATAGAAGATCCACCACCATTTCCTCCTTGAGGCTTAGGGTTAGATACCCTATCCTTTTTTAACCTTGGAGCACTAGAGGAGCCTTGGTTGGAGAACCTTCTATTGAATCTTGGTCTACTTTGACCCTCAAATTTACCCTTGGAAGAATTCTCATCATCGAACCTTGCCCTCTTCACCTCTCTATTCTTCTTCCTAACCCTTGACTCCTCAACTTGTTGAGCATACACCATTAGACGTGAGATATCCATATTATCATTGAGCATTGCCGCACAACATTCTTCTTCAATCGAGTCGGACACACCCGTCACAAAATGACTCATCTCGTCCCTCGGATTCGACACCAAGTACAGAGCATACTTAGACAACTTAGTGAATTTTAGAGAATATTATTGAACACTCATACCTCCTTGATGAAGGTTGATAAATTCCTCCACCTTTGCTTCCCTCTTCTCTCGGGGAAAGAACCAATCAAGGAATGCTTTCTTGAACACCTCTTAATCTATGGGATCCCCTTCTACCGGCCTATTACTCTTCCATTGAGTATACCACACTTGGGTCACATTCTTCAATTGGTAAGCGGCTAGCTCCTCTTTCTCTATAGAAGTCACCCCCATAGCATCAATTATCTTGTAGACCTCTTACACAAACTCTTGACGATCTTCACCCACTTTGGAACCAAAGAAGATAGGAGGGCTCATTCTTCTGAAATCTCTCAACCTTGAAGCCACGGTGTTCACATTAGGGTCCACATGAGTCCTAGAATCCCTATTAACTTGGGTTGTCACGTCTTCGGTCAATATTTGGAGATCCGACCTTATTTCCACATTTGTCATACCCCCTCAATTTTAGGAGCTTGAGGAACTTGAGGACCTTGGGGACCTTGGGAAGGAACTCCCTCATTCACATTCCTTACTTCCATCCTTCTTGTGTTCACCCTTCTTGTATTCATATCCTATAGACACAAGATAAGGGTTAGGAAACGAATTTCATTGAGTTAAAACTCTAAGGCATGACTAAAGAGTAATAAAAGAAGTGAAATTTCCTAAACATCTTATAGCCTTTCATTCATAAATGTGGCGCGCTTCACACTCATGAACAAGACTATACTAGACCTGGTTTATGAAACATCATCCTAGAATCATTCTAAACCTTGTGCTCTGATTACCAAGTTTGTCACGACCCAGGGGTACCCCCTAGATGTAACACGGCGTACTTGACCCCAAAGGGGTCTCATACAAGCCCTTGGCATATCATAAACATAAGTAATAGAAATGATGTGGAATTAAAAGGTTTTACAATCAAAGTCTTTTCATAAAATCAAAATAGAAGTCTAGACATTATCTCAAAAACCATGTAATACAATGTAGAATCAATAAGGGTCACAACCCTTTACAACATAGTCTCAAAGAGAAATAAATGAAGAAACTAGAAATGAACAACTCTTGTCCTCGAACCATGAGGACTCACTGAAAGTGTGGAGAATAGTCAATCAAAGCTTTTACTCAAGAAGGAAGCACACCTCAACAACTGGGCCCTACACTTATAGAAAAATGTAGAAAATATGGGTTATCACTAAAATATACTAAGTATGAAAGCCATGCATAAAAATCCTTAAGACATGCAAGAAGGGACATTTTAGTTGAAACCATATATTTTGTCAAGTTTAAGAATCATCATGCACACTAGTGTAACTACATAGTCAAACCATCTCATATGCAACCCTAAGCTATACTTGTGCAATGCATAGAGAAGATCCCATACACCTATCTATGCTAATTCCACTTTTAGGCCACCATAATCATGCATATCATACCTTGACCTTATCCATAGCCAACACTCATACACAAGGAAACATTCATGTTCATAGCTTGTAGCAACTAGAGTCACTCTTAGAAACAATCCATATCATACATGCATAAATTCATATATCTTCATAGCATAAGGAATACCACACCATATCCCCTTTCCAAAGCCTACTTGTGCAATGCATAAGTGAAGTCACATACCCTCACTCACACTAAGTAGAGCTCCTTAAGAAGTCATAAGTATAGTTCATGTTCTTGTTCATAATTCATATAAAGCATGCACTAACTCATAAATCATCATATCATAGGAGAAACATACCATAACCACTCTCAAAGGCAACTTGTGCAATGCATGAATGAAGTCTCATACCCCCACTCATACTAAGTAGAACCTCTTGAGGACCATAGTACATAACTCATGTTCTTATTCATAGTTCATGTTTCTTGTTCATGTAGGGAAATAGCCTTAACTGACATAGACCATGTTGGGCTACATGGAATCTGGTGTCATGCCCCCACACCGAAAAGAGGTGTCCTACTTGCCTAAGGTAGAACTAGTTTTGTTAGCTTAGGTGGATCCACTAGCTAAAGACCTATGTGGGCACATAGTTATGGGATAAGGATATTTCTACTAGAAACCATGACTAACTAAAGTAAAAGGTTTACATCTCATGAGATAACTGTTTTGGGAACTCGGACTAACTAGTGTAAAAGGAACCCATTGGGAAGCCGGACTAACTGGCATAAAAGCTTCCATCTCATATTCATATCCACTCGGTGCTAAGCATAATTCCCTTTAAATTCATGTTAAGTCTTTACTTAAGTTCATGTTCATGAAAGAATGCCCTACCACTCAAACCAACATGGTATCAAGATAGCTTATAGATTCATTAGGTGAGAATGGCCTTTCAACCTTAGAATCATTAGTATGTGAGTAAACCTTTCACATCATGTTCATAGTGTGTTCATGAAAATAGCCTTTCAATCAACACAACAACATTATCATAATCATAGACCTTTCATGCAAAGTCATGTGTAAGGGTATAAGGATAATGATCTTTCAACAATACCACAATTACACCATAGTTATAGTATCTTCACTTTCTAAGTAAGCCATAAGCTCATACACAATTCTTATCAACATGTACAAACCCTCATAATTTTCCCTTCAAGGCTAGGAATCAAACTCAACCCAAACATCTAGAATTACTACATTAGATAGGGGAATATCATGATACAATAACTCAATCAATATAGATATAATAAATTGGAATGCTTCTATACTCAATCAACCCACATCATAAATTCACAATTTAGTATTATGGGGGATTCATGGGTCATCATAAATCATCAATTCAATCATAATCCATCATAAATCAACCATTGAAAATGTTTTGAAAGAGAACCCATGACTTAGATTGAAACCCTAGGTTTTGGGGGAAATTGGAAGCTTTGAAATCAAGTTTTGAAGGGACTCTATGGGTGAAAGTTGCCCATAGATGAAAAGCCACCATACCTTATGAAGATTTCCTTGCAAAATTGAAGATAAAAGTTGAGTTCTTGAGCCCTAGACCTTGACCTCTTCTTGTTCTTTAATGGAGGTTTTAGAGAGAGAAATATTAGAGAGGAAAGTTGGTTATGATTTGAGTCTTGTGATTTATGAAGTAGAATAGGTTAGTTAATGGTTTAAAAGTACTTATATAAGTCTATTAAAATGAATTAAAATGACTTTACACTAAAATAATTAAGTTAGGAATTACCTAATTTGACTTACCATTGGCCAAATCTAAGGCAGCATTGCAGGCCCCATCCATGATCCCCACCCACGGGGCGTGGATGGACCCACGGACCGTACTGGTCACTCGTGGGTTGGGGTCTGCAGCTTCTCAACTTGGCCAACATAACTTTTCACTCACTAGACCTCACCCCCGAATGTGGGTGGGTCCACGAGTCATGTTGTTGGTTCGTATATCAGAGAGAGACTTTTGCCGAAGCAGGGGAGGTCCATCCTTGACCCACAACCCCAATGTACGGTGCGGAGGTCCACCCACGGCTCGTGGGTGCCCTTTTCGTGGATAGGCTGTCTTTTTAACAACTTTTTGGGCTATCTCAAGGCCCTCCTCAAGGACCCTTAGTTGGTCCTTGGGGGTCATGCCTTGATGCTTACACCCAAAAACATTTATTTTTAGCACCAGAGGTTATTTTACGACTCTAACCTTTACTTTAAACCCCATTTAGGCTACTAGATTACTCATTAGGCTCTATCTTAGTTTATTAGTTTTCTGGAGTGTTACAGAAGGCCTGATATATATATATATATATATATATATATAAATATAAAGAGAATTTGAAGAATGGAGGAGAAGTCTTAAAGAAACAAAGTGAATAATTTAAACCTGATGTAACACCCTAGAAAGTAGTAGGCTAAGCTAGAGCTAAACGTGATGGTTAGAGTCAAAGAGGTGGGCAAGGGCCAAGGGAGATGACTAAGGCAGTCCACTCTCCCCTAGACACTACCCTTGTAACCACCACCACCACCACGGCTCTTGCTAGGGACCACGGCACGTGGTGTGGTCTGTGATGGGCTAGGCAGTGAGCTCCGCAAAATCTGCCCAAAACAAGCTCCTTTTCACAAGCCATTTCACGGCTCATGGTGAAGACCATGGCTCCTGGGAAGGCTCGTGGAGGAGATTTGGGTGTGTGAGGGTGGAAAATAAGTGGTAAACCATCGCCTCAAGGCCCACAAGAGGGACCACGGCTTGTGGCAAGCACCACGGCTCGTAGAGTGCCTCGTGATGTTGCCTTGTGCTTGTGGGATAAAGGCACAAGTTTCCTAGCCACTCCCTTAAGTCCACGGAGGGGACCACGGCTCGTGGTCATGACCACGGCTCGTGGAGTCCCTTGTGGCACCTAGGCAGCTCACTTAAAGTGAGGGGTGTCTTGGGAAATTCCGGTTTAAGTCCAACTAAAGTGAAATCGTTTTGGGTAAGTTTAGGGTCACTATATAAGTCATTTTTAAGTCAAATTCACCTAAATTAAGTCATATTTTCAAAACACCCAAATAATTCCCAAAGTTCACCTCCTCTCCAAAAGTTCTCTCTTTAGAAAACTCTAAGAAGAAGAACAAGAAGAAGAAGGAGGAGGAAGTTTGAGCTAGGGTTCAAGAAGCAAGGTTTTCACACCAAATTCATTGGGTTTCATTTTTAACGTATGGTATCTCTTTATCCATGGATAGAATTCATCCATGAAGTCCCTTCAAAACCCAATTTCAAACATAGAAATCCCCAAAAGTTAGGGTTTGATTCCAAAGTCATGGGTTACTTTAAAGATCGATTCTAATGATTGAATTTTATTATATTATGTATAAATTGATTATTTCTTATAGTTTTTATGATGAATTCCCCAAGAAACCATGAAACCCCCTTATTTCTTGATTATGATCAAGTGATGTGGGTTTGTTGATGAAAGAAGAGTATTATGAGATTATGCATGTAGTAATTTGATTACTTGAATTATGATTATATCCATGTCTAATGTAGTAAATTCTAGATTTGTTGATTGAATATGATCTTTGATCCTTGAAGGACAAAGTATGAGAATTATGCATGATTATGAGATTTATTTATATGCTTTAAGAACACTTTGAGAGTAAAGTGAATATTATTATGATCTTGTTGTGTGTTGTTGAAAGGATATTCTCATTTACACACCTACGTATGAATATGATATGATGGGAAAGATTTTCTCACAATATGATGATTCTAGGGTTGAAAGGCTTTCTCACCTATAGAATCAATATGAAGGCATGGACGGTGAAAGGTTATTCGCATGCATGATCAAAGAGCTATCCTATGAATTATGTTGGAGTGAGTGTCAAGACATTCTTCCATAAATTTGAACTTAAGTCAAGACTTAATATGTAATCCTTGGGAAGTAATTCTTAGCACCGAGTGGATATTGTATATGAGATGGAAGCTTATACGCTAGTTGAGTCTGGCTTCTAATGGAAAGCTTTTACACTAGTTGAGTCTGGCTTTCCAAACGGGTTCCTTATACACTAGTTGAGTCCGGGTTACCAAAGTATGTCTCATGAGATGGAAACCTTCTACCCTAGTTGAGTCTGAGTTTCTAGTAGCAATCTTCTTATCCTATAAACTCTGTGCCCCCATAGGTAAGTAGCTAGTGGATCCACCTAAGCTAAAAGTATAGTTCTACCTTAGGCAAGTAGGACACCCTTTTTTAGCGTAGGTAACACTGGATTCCATGTTAAGCTTGCATGGTCTATGTAGGTTAAAGATTATTCCCACAACAACAATATGAACAAGAATATGAATTATGGACTATGGTTACTCCAAGTCTTAAAGGTGATGAGTATGAATATTGGGCTAAAGAGGTTTACTTAGCATGGGTGAGATTTATGGGGTCTTATCCATGCATTGCACAAGTATGCTTTAAGGGTGTTTATGAAGTGTTTCTCTTATGTTATGATGATCTATATGTTGACTATGCTTATGAATTATGCTTTTCCACTATTTTCATGATGAGGTTCAAACTTAGTAAATTGCATGCTTTCAAATGAAACGTTCATTTTAGAATGTTTTCAATGTTTTTATGCATGACTATCTAACTTAGTGCATTTTTGTACTAACGCCTACTTTTCCTACATTTTTCCCAAGTGTAGGGTCAGGTTCTCAAGGTGATCATTGTTGTGGCCAAAGCTTGGATTTTCTTATTCTCCTAGCTTGTTGGTTAGTCCTCGTGATTCGAGGACGGATGTTATCTATTGTAGTTCAATTATTCCATTTCCTTTTCAGACCATGTTGTATGGGTTGTGTCCCTTTCTCATTTCGAATATTGTAATAGAGGGCTATGTTGAGACCTAGAGTCTTCCATTTTTCTTTTATGAAAATTTTAGACTTGAAATGCGTTTTTAATCTTATTGTTCTATTGCTTATGTTATGATATGTTAAGTGGCTTGTATGGAGTCATTCGGGGTTCTATACGCCATGTTATATCTAGGGGGTACCCCTGGGCCGTGACAAACTTGGTAATCAGAGCACAAGACTTACAATTATTCTAGGATGATGTCTCATAAGCCACGTCTAGTAGAGTCTTGTTCATAAGTGTGAAGCGCGCCACATTTATGAATGAGAGGCTACAAGATGATTAGGAAACTTCACTTCTTTCATTACTCTTAAGTCGTGTCATTGAGTGTAACTCTATAAAGTCTCTTTTCTAATCCTTACGCTCTTCAGGATATGAATACTAGAAGAGCTAATGCTAGAAAGACGGAGGGTGACAACGTGGAACAAGGAGCTCTTCCTCAAACTCATCAAGCTCTAGTTGATCCTTTGGTTGAGGATGTGACCTATGAGGAGTTTAGGTCGACTATCCAAATGTTGGCTCAAGCCATGACGACTCAAGTCAATAGAGAGGTTGTAGCTGTGGTGAATCCTAATGTGAATTCGGCGGCTTCAAAAGTGAGAGATTTTGCAAGAATGAACCCCCTGAAATTTTATGGCTCCAAAGTAGAAGATGATCTTCAAAGGTTTATGATGAGTTCTATAAGGTACTTGCTATTATGGGGGTGACTTCGGAAGAGAAGGCGAAGTTAGGTGCTTACCAATTGAAGGATGTTGCTCAAGTGTGGTATGATCAATGGAAGAACAGTAGGCCAGTAGGAGCGGGTCCCATAGAGTGGGAATTGTTTAAATCAGTGTTTCTTGATAGGTTCTTTCCCCGAGAGTTGAGGGAAGCTAAGGTGGAAGAGTTCATTAACCTTCGTCAAGGATGTATGAGCATGAAGGAGTATTCCCTAAAGTTCACTCAATTGTCCAAGTATGCTCCAACTATGGTGGCAGATTCGAGGGATAAGATGAGTAGGTTTTTGATGGGCATGTCTGACTTGGTAGAAAAAGAATGTCGTACAACAATGCTCCATCATCATATGGTTATCTCACGTCTTATGGTGTACACCCAACAAATTAAGGAATCAAAACTCAAGGAAAAAATAAAGAGGTGAAAAGAGCTAGAACTAGTGATGGGAACTTCTCCAATACTAGGTTTGATGGACAAGGTCGATGTCACACCCCGAAGCTACCCCCAGGACGTGGACACGGAACCTAAGATCATGAGTGACCGCAACCTAACCCTACTGGCATATCATAAGCATGCTTAAAGATTTTACTGAAATAGAAATATTGTGCGGAAGCTAGAAACATATCATAAAATGAAATGATGGGGAATACCCATTCTAAGTCTGAATATAAATAATCTATGAGTTTAATGACAACTGAAATATCAAACTCAAAATCTAAAACTGAATCTAACTATGTCTGAATAAAGCCGCTAACTAACTAGAAATGTTGGGACATGCCCAGCTAGATCTAGCAAAAACTGAAACTAAAGACTAAAAATAGAAAAGATAATCATGCCAATCATCCTCGAAGAATGAGGACTCACCACTGATGTTGTTGAAATGGAGATCGAGAATCGATCTATGTGTGATCTGGATGTTGAGGACCTGAACCTACATCACGAGAAGATGTAGAGTAGAGTATGCGCTAGTACTTGAAAGGTATTGAGCATGCAGGATAGAATAAAGCTGAACAATGTACATAACCGAACAAAGCATATAATTGAGCAATGATATAAGATGAGCATGATACTATACTAAAAATATTGAACATGAACTAACTGAATGCAATGACCAAGTTTCATAACATGCTGAAACTGAATACTGAAGTGTAACTGATAACCTGGTCAATATACTAAAATCTGAATGTGGGAGCTATTAATAACCGACATAAAACCACGTGAGCTAAACGTGGAGTCTGATGTATACGCCCTATCAAGAGGACCCAATATACCCTGCCAGAGGTATAGAGGCATGACTGGCGTGATCACTAAATTGATGCTCACATAGGGTACTTATAACCTACGGAGGCACATAGTTATGGGACTTAAGGGTGACTAACCCTAGTCTAACTCGGTATAAAGCCTACTCCCAACTGGATATGTGAAATGTATAACATAGTGAAGTAAACTAGATAACTAAATAATCTGACATGCAAATCTGAAAAATGCAAAATGTATATATCTGATAATAAAGCATTCGAAAACTCAAGCATGTATATCTATTTATCTATCCTAGATAATGTAATTCCTGAACTAAAAGAACTACATAACTAGTGTTCTGAGTTTATACATGAATCTTAGAAAAAAAATGATACTACTACATGATAATCGGATTTGGAACATTAAAATAACAAATTCATAATAATCTACTTAGATTCTAGAAACCCCAGGTCTAGATAATATGAAGGGAATCAAGAATCTTACTGAATTATAGGGACCTAATGGGTGGAAGGAACCCACTAGTGAAATCCCACATACTTGGTGATCAATTCCACGGAGAAATCTTTCAATTTCGGGGCTGAAATTGATGAAAATCTGTTGCGTTCTTGGACTGGGGATTGGTCGACTCTTTCCCCTTCTTTTTGTTCAACTTGATGATTTCTTGGAGAATAAGTTGACTAATGTAAGTTCTAATTAAGTTACTAGGCTAAAACTAACCAAAACTACATAGTTTAGGGGTTAAACGACGTAGTTTAGGGGTCCAACACATAAGGAAAAGACCAAATGACCCCTGACTTAAAAGCTGTCGGGACCAACCAAAGGACTGACCCACGGTCCATCCGGTCAACCGTTATTGGCTTTCAGAGAAGGGTTGTTGAGGGCCTAATCCATAGTCTATGGCTTGACCTACGGTCCATGGGTCCAGTCGTAGGTCGACGCTTAGTCAAATCTTCTGGGTTTTCTAGGGAGGGGTTGCAGGTGGCCAACCACGAACCACCACCTACAGTCCGTGGGTGGTGCCCATCGGTGGCACCTGCAACTTTTGATTTCTGCAAACTGGTCTGTCTAGGATACGAGGTGTTACAGTCGACAAAGGTTCAAACTAAGGTTTCCCAACCAAGGCTCCTCTAGTGCTCTAAGGGTCAACAAAGATAGGGTTTCCAACTCTATACCTCAAGGAGGTAATGGTAGTGGTTGTGGCTAGGCCTAATTGTGCAAAGTGTGGAAGAAAGCATGATGGTAAGTACCTAGTTGGCACGGATGGCTACTTTAGTTGTGGAAAGAGTGGTCACAAAATAAGTGATTGGCCGATGCTTAAGGTTCAAGGAAGAGAGGTCAAGCAAGCTCTTAGCGGTTCAAACTCCGATGCTCCAAAGAAAAACCACTTCTACGCTCTCCAAACTCGAGGTGACCAAGAGAGCTCCCTGGATGTAGTGACTGGTATGTTAAAAGTCTTTCTTATTGATATGTATGCGTTGTTGGATCCCGGTGCTACTTTATATTTTGTGACGCCCTATGTGGCAAGGAGGTTTGATGTTCCTCTAGAAGTGTTATTAGAACCTTTTTTGTCTCTACTCAGGTTGGTGATTATATGGTGGCTAAGAGGGTTTATAGAAGATGTCATGTTTCCATATCTCATAGAGATACTCTTGTTGACTTGGTAGAGATTGACATGTTAGACTTTGATGTGATTTTTGGTATGGATTAGTTGCATGCATGTTATGCCTCTATTGATTGTAGAACTCAGGTGGTTAGATTCCAATTTCTGAATGAGCCTATCTTAAATTGAAAGGGGGAAATTGTATGCCTAGAGGTCAATTTGTGGCTTACCTTAAAGACAGGAAGATGATCTCGAAAGGTTGCTTTTACCATGTTGTTAGGGTGAGGGATGTAGATTCAGAAACCCCTTTTCTTCAGTCGGTTCCCGTGGTTAATAAGTTCCCAAAAGTTTTCCCTGATGATTTGCCCGGTATTCCTCCCGAGTGGGAAACAGATTTTGGTATTGACCTTCTTCTGGATACGCAACCTTTCTCCATTCCTCCTTATAAAATGGCTCCGACCGAGTTAAAAGAGTTGAAAGAATAGTTGAAGGATTTGTTAGATAAGGGTTTCATCCGACCGAGTATCTCTCCATAGGGTGCTCCTGTGTTGTTTGTTAGACAGAAGGATGGGTCTCTTAGAATGTGCATCGATTATTGTCAATTGAACAAAGTGACCATTAAGAACAAGTATTTTCTTTCAAAAATTGATGACTTGTTTGATCAACTTCAAGTGGCTAGCTATTTCTCTAAAAGTAATCTTTGTTCGGGTTATCACCAATTGAGGGTGAGAGGGGAAGATATTTCCAAGACGACTTTCCAAACTCGGTATGGTCATTATGAATTCTTAGTGATGTCGTTTGGTTTGACCAATGTTCCAGCAGCATTTATGGACTTGATGAATATGGTGTTTAGTAAATACCTAAACATATTTGTGATTGTGTTTATCAATGATATTTTAATCTATTCAAAGAGTGAGAATGAACATGTGGACCATTTGAGAATTGTGTTGCAAGTTCTTAAGAACCAACAACGTTTTGCAAAGTTTTGCAAGTGTGAATTTTGGTTAAGGTCCATAGCTATACTTGTTCATATTGTGTCAAGCAAGGGTATTGATGTAGATCCTAAGAAAATGGATGATGTCAAGAGTTGGCCTAGACCTCTAACTCCTTCAGATATTAGAAGCTTCTTGGGTTTGGCCGGTTATTATAGAAGGTTTGTGGAAGGATTTCATTCTATTGCTTCTCCTTTGACTCAAAAGAAGGCTAAGTTTGTGTGGTCGGAAGTTTGTGAGAAAAGCTTCCAAGAGTTGAAAGATAGACTTACTTTCGCTCTGATGTTGACTTTACCAATAGGTATGGATGGTTTAGTGGTGTATTGTGATGCCTCTAGAGTTAGGTTGGGATGTGTGCTTATGCAAAATGGTAAGGTGATTGACTATGCTTCAAGGCAACTGAAGATCCATGAGAAGAATTATCCTACCCATGACCTTGAGTTATTGGCGGTTGTGTTTGCCTTAAAAATATGGAGGCATTATTTGTATAGGGTCCATGTGGATGTTTACACCGATCATAAAAGTCTTCAATATGTGTTTAGTCAAAAGGACTTCAATCTACGCCAAAAAAGGTGGCTAGAACTGTTGAAAGATTATGATATGAGTGTCGTTTATCACCCCGGCAAAGCTAATGTGGTAGTGGATGCTCTTAGTAGATTGTCCATGGGTAGTGCTGCTCATGTAGAGGATGAAAAGAAAGAATTGATTCATGATGTGCATAGATTGGCCCGACTAGGTATTCAACTAGTGGATTCCACCAAGGGTGGTGTCATGGTTTATAATGGGTCTAAATCGTCCTTTGTGATGGATGTGAAAGCTAAGCAAGACCTTGATCCTATTTTGGTAGAAATGAAAGAGGCGATACTCAAGAAATCCGTTGAGGCTTTCTCCCAAGGGGGAGATGGTGTTCTTGGTTACCTATGTCGTTTATGTGTTTCAAATGTTGATGACTTAAGGGAGAATATTTTAAAGGAAGCCCATAGTTCTCGATAATCTATTCACTCGGGAACCACCAAGATGTACCGTGATCTTCAGGAAGTCTATTGGTGGAAAGAGATGAAGAAAGATATTGCAGGATTTGTGGCCAAATGTCTGAATTGTCAACAAGTTAAGGTTGAGCATCAAAGGCCGGGAGGCTTATCCCAAGATATAGGTATTCCCACTTGGAAGTGGGAAGAGGTGAACAAGGATTTTATTGTGGGTTTGCCTCGCACCCGAAGGCAACATGATTTTATTTGGGTCATTATATATCGAATGAAAAAATCAGCCCACTTTATTCCCGTTAAGGTTTCTTTTTCGGTGGAAGACTATGCCAATTTGTATGTAAGAGAGATAGTGAAGTTGCATGGAGTTCCTCTATCTATTATTTCCGATTGGGGTACTCAATTTACTTCTCACTTTTGGAAGTTATTCCAAAAAGGTATTGGCACCAAGATTAAGCTTAGTATGGCTTTTCATCCCCAACCTAATGGGCAAGTGGAGCGTACCATCCAAACATTGGAAGATATGTTAAGAGCATGTGTAATAGACTTCAAGGGTAATTGGGATTACCACTTTCCATTAATAGAGTTTTCCTATAATAATAGCTATCACTCAAGTATCGATATGGCTCCCTTTGAAGCCTTGTATGGAAGGAGATGTAGGTCTCCGATTGGATGGTTTAAGATAGGTGAAATTGCTCTAATTGGTCCAGAATTGGTTTATGAAGTTATTGAAAAGATCCGACTCATTAGAGAGAGGTTGAGAACGGCTCAAAGTACATAAAAGTCTTATGCCGATGTGAGAAGAAGGGGCCTAGAATTTGAGGTTAATGATTGGGTCTATCTAAAAATCTCACCCATGAAGGGTGTGATGAGATTTGGCAAGAAAGGGAAACTTAGTCCCGATATGTAGGCCCATATCAAATTGTGAAACGAGTTGGTAAAGTTGCCTATTAGTTAGACTTGCCAAATGAGTTGGCTCTAGTGCATCTCGTATTTCATGTCTCCATGCTTAAGAAGTGTATTGGAGTTCTAATATCCATTATCCCCTTAGAACGGTATGGGATTGATGAGAGTCTTTCATATGAAGAGGTTCCGGTTGAGATCCTAGACCGGCAAGTCAATAAATTGAGAAATAAGGAAATAACATCCATAAAGGTTTTATGGAGAAATCACTTAGTTGAGGGTGCTACTTGGGAGTTCAAGGCCGATATGAAATCCTGGTATCCTCATCTCTTTCCTTCTACTCCTATTCAAACTTGAGGTAAGTAGTTCCTCTTGAGTTTTCTTGTTTTGGGAGTCATGTGTGTTATTTGTGTTTTTCCATGATTTCCTTATATTATGCATGTTCTTGAGAAATTTATGTTTAATAAGAAAATGAGTTTTTATGATTAATTTTCCTCATGTTATTGTGCATTGAGTAAGAGATGCCTATATGCTTCATGAGATGAATTATTGAACATGCTTTAGTATGCTTTTGAGAGTGAATAGCATATTGGCTTCATGACATTGTGTTGAGCATATTTTTGAGCTTGGAGAATAGAGTTCCTCCTAAATCATGAGAAATATTTAAAGGTTTCATGCATAATGGGTTGTTAGATGTAGTTCCTAGTTCCTTGTAATGCATTGATTATGTTTGAGAGGGAGTTAATGTTTCCTCCTTGTTTGTTTGCATTTTTGATGATGTTGAATGCATGATGGGCAGCTAGTCCTGAGTCTTCACTTTTGTAAAGTGTCTAGATCGTCATTCGAGGATGAATGTTCCGAAGGGGGACATATTGTAACACTACGGAAACTAGTAGGCTAAACTAGAGCTAAACGTGAGGGTTAGAGTCAAGGAGGTGGGCAAGGGACAAGGGAGAGGAATAAGGCAGTCCACTCTCCCCTAGATACTTCCCTAGTGACCACGACCACCACCACAGCTCATGGTAGGGACCAAGGCACGTGGTGTGGTCCGTTGTGGGCTAGGCAGTGAGCTCCCCAAAATCTGCCCAAAACAAGCTCCTCTTTATGAGCCACTTCACGGCTCTTGGTGAAGACCATGACTCGTGGAGGAGAGTTAGGTGTAAGAGGGTGGAAAACAAGTGGCAAGCCACTGCCTCAAGGCCCACAAGAGGGACCACGACTTGTGGCAAGCACCACCGCTCGTGGAGCCCCTCGTGAAGTTTCCTTGGGCTTGTGGGCTAAAGACACAAGTTTCCTACCCACTGCCTCAAGTCCACGGAGGGGACCATGGCTTGTGGTCATGACCACGGCTCGTGGATCCCCTCGTGGCACCTGGGCAGCTCACTTAAAGTGAAAGGTGTTTTGGGAAATTTTGATTTAAGTCCAACTAAAGTGAAGTGGTTTTGGGTAAGTTTAGGGTCACTATATAAGTAATTTTTACGTCAAATTCACCTAAATTAAGTCATATTTTCCAGACACCCAAATAATTCCCAAAGTTCATCTCCTCTCCAAAAATTCTCTCTCTAGAAAACTCTAAGAAGAAGAAGAAGAAGAAGAAGAAGAAGAAGGAAGTTGGAGCAAGGGTTCAAGAAGCTAGGTTTTCACATCAAATCCACTGGGATTTATTACAAAGGTATGGTAGCTCTTCATCCATGGATAGAATTCATCCATGGAGTCCCTTCAAAACCCAATTTTAAAGTTAGAAATCCCAAAAAGTTAGGGTTTGATTCCAAAGTCATGGGTTCCTTTTAAAATCGATTCTAATGATTGAATTATGTTATATTATGTATGAATTGAGTATTTCTTATAGTTTTTTACGATGAATTCCCCAAGAACCCTTGAAACCCCCATATTTCTCAATTATGATCTAGTGATGTAGGTTTGTTGATGAAAGAAGAGTATTATGAGATTATGCATGTAGTGATTTGATTACTTGAATTATGATTATATCCATGTCTAATGTAGTGAATTCTAGATGTGTTGATTGAATATGATCTTTGATTGTTAAAGGGCAAAGTATTAGAATTATGCATGATTATGAGATTTATGTATATGCTTTAAGAACACTTTGAGAGTAAAGTGATTATGATTTTGATCTTGTTGTGTTGTTGAAAGTATATTCTCATTTACACACCTATGTATGAATATGATATGATGTGAAAGGTTTACTCACAGTATGATGATTCTAGGGTTGAAAGGCTTTCTCACTTATAGAATCTATATGAAGACATGGAATATGTAAGGTTATTCTCGCGCATGATCTAAGAGCGATCCTATGAATTATGTTACTGTGAGTGTCAAGACATTCTTCCAAAAATATGAACTTAAGTCAAGACTTAATATGTAATCCTTGGGAAGTAATGCTTAGCACCAAGTGGATATTATATATGAGATGGAAGCTTATATGCTAGTTGAGTCCGACTTCCAATGGAAAGCTTTTACACTAGTTGAGTCTGTCCTTCCAAATGGGTTCCTTATACACTAGTTGAGTCCGGGTTCCCAAAGTATGTCTCATGAGATGGAAACCTTCTACCCTAGTTGAGTCTAGGTTTCTAGTAGCAATCTTTTTATCCCATAAACTATGTGGCCCCATAGGAAATTAGGTAGTGGATCCACCTAAGCAAAAATAATGGTTCTACCTTAGGCAAGTAGGAAACCCCTTTTCGGTGTGGGTAACATCGAATTCCATGTTAAGCTCGCATGGTCTATGTCGGTTAAGGCTTATTCCCACCACAACAATATGAACAAGAATATGAATTATGAACTATGGTTACTCAAATTCTTAAAGGTGATGAGTATAAATATTGGCCTAAAAAGGTTTACTTAGTGATGAGTCCTGGATTTGGACTCATTTAGGGCTTTGTTTATATAGATTTAGTGTCCTCAAACGCTTATTTTGTGCCAATAACTGATGTTAAATCCTTGATATTTAGGAATATGGATTGAGGAACAAAGCAAGGACACTAATAGGAATAAAGGAACAAAATAGGTTGAAGAAATAAAGACAGGCGAGCCTGAGGATCGCCAAGAGCACTCGGCATGTCGCCGAGTGGCTAATCAGACCGCCTAGAGTTCCAATGTGCCAAGCCTTGAAGAAAAGAACCAAGTTGGCGATGAAAAGGAGCAATCAGCAGATCGCCGAGTGATTCCATAAAACCAAGATAGATCGCCCAAAGTTAAAGACCTTGAGGATGTTGATTGCAATGGAAGAGACCAAAGGGTGGTTCACCGAGTGGTTCGGCAAGCCCAAATTACTTCACCGAATGAGCTTTCGTGGCTTATTTTTGACGACTATAAATATGTTTTTGAACATTTAATTTAGTAATGAATTACTCTTTAGAACAATCTATTGTTGAGTTTCGAACATCTGGAGACTGTTTTCTCTAGTTTTTTCTTAGCTTTGAAGGATTGAAGAAGTTCACTTTTGAGAAATTGGAAATGGATCTTTGAGATTCATCAAATTGGAGCATTGTAAGGACGAAATCACTTTTATCCAACTGATGGATAATCAATTTGGTAACAGTTTTTTACCTTTTTATAATGTCTAGCTAAAACCCCAATTATTGGGGTGTGATAATGCGATTATGGGCTGATTTAGCTTATGGGTATTGCTAATTGTTAGTTTAAATGCTATTTAAAAGTGAGTTCAATCATTAATTGTGGTTTAACTTAGGATTGTAGTTGCAAATGCAGCTCTATGTTTGTATTCTTGGCTTGCTTGAGAGAGAGGTTTTAGAACTAAGATTTTTGATTGATGGTTTGTGGGTATTGGGTTGACCTGGGTTCAGCTTGAGAGAGTGAATCCTAAACCCAATCCCGCACATTCAGCTTGAGAGAGTGAATGAATTAAGGTGTGGGTTGCTCTTATTTTGCATGCTTGTTGATGTTCAAGAGAAATCATTTGATTTGAATAATGCCTTTATTTGATAATTTTTATTCATATGACTGATTTGACCATGTTCATACTTCCCAATAGAATTTGAAACACGTACCGCTCCCTATGGGATTCGAACCCAACTTATTTAGTTGGGTTTTATATTGATTAACGATAGTTGACACTTAGAATTGGATGAAGTGTCTTTGAATGTTATTAATCACCTAGCATGGGTGAGATTTATGGGGTCTTATCCATGCATTGCACAAGTATACTTTGAGGGTGTTTATGAAGTGTTTTTGTTATGTTATGATGATCTATATGTTGACTATGCTTATGACCTATTCTTTTCCACTATTTTCATGATGATGTTTAAACTTCGTAAATTGCATGCTTCCAAATGAAATGCCCCTTTTAGCATGTTTTCAATTATTTATGCATGGCTATCATACTTAGTGCATTTTTGTAATAACGCCTACTTTTCCTACATTTTTCCCAAGTGTAGGATCCAGTTCTCCAGGAGATCATCATTGTGGCTAAAGCTTGGATTTGCTTATTCTCCTAGCTTGTTGGTGGGTCCTCATGATTTGAGGATAGATCTTATCTCATTGTAGTTCAATTCTTGCATTTCCTTTTCGGACTATGTTGTATGGGTTGTGTCCCTTTCTCATTTCGAATATTGTAATAAATGGATATGTTGAGACTTAGAGTCTAGACTTCCATTTTTCTTCTATGAAAATTTTAGACTTGAAATGAGTTTTTAATCTTAATGTTCTATTGCTTATGTTATGATATGCTAAGTGGCTTGTATGGAGTCCTTCGGAGTTCTATACGCCATGTTACATCTAGGAGGTACCCCTGAGTCGTGACACTTGAATCCTCCAAAAGTTGAATATGATTGCATGTGGGGCATCTAGAGTTAAAATGAAAAATAGTGTGGAATAAGCATGGATTTCAAAAATGTCGGGAAGTGGGCAAAGTTGGAAATGATGAGTTATTGTGTAGTGTTCAAGGATGGTGTAGTCACTTAACAAAGTCCGTTGAGATTTCTAACCAAATGAAGTTTAGTCAATGTTTTGAAAACATGGGCAAGCCTATGGTGTGGCATTTGTGTGCATAAGATGATTATTTGTGAGTGTGAGTGTTGAATCTTTGTCCCTTGTCTTGTATATATATGTGTGTGGTTTTGGGACACTTCTTTCTTGTGAGGGCATGTAAATTGAAAAAGTGGTGATTTTGAAAATTCCAAATTAAGTTAAGTGAGCATGTAAAGGAGCTAATGAGTTGAGCCACTTCTTGGGTTTTATTTGTTGACACTTAACGATTCTTGGTTCTTGAAAATGTGCCATGATAATAAAGGGAGTCATTTTGTAAAAATTGTGCATGTGGACTAATCATAAGTACCAACAGAAGTCGTTATCTTTGTGCTTAATTAAGCATGGTAAAATTGATTTGTGGTGTGTGTTGAAATAAGATCCTCTTAAGTTTTTTATTTTCTTTACTTGAGGACAAACAAAGTTTTTAAGTTAGGAGTGTTTATGAGTGGTTGATTTCCACTCATTTGAGGCTTTTTTTCTTAGTTAATTTGGCTTGTTTTAGTTTAGAATTGGTGATTTTAATATGGTTTTCTTCATATTTGCATGAAAATGAAATGGAGAGCTAATTTAGATTACATTTGAAGGAACCAAGTGCACTTGAGGCAAAAGAGGTCAAGGGCTGAAAAATATAAAATCTGGCAGGGAAGAGATTCTTCATGAACGCACCCAAAGGGTCGCGAACATGGAAGATTGGTCAAAACAGAACCACAAACGCTCCCGAAGGGCCACAAACATAGAGTCCTGGACAACGAAGGACTGTGAACGCGCAATAGGGACCGCGAACATGGGGTCCTTGTCAACTCAAGTCCAGAAATGCAGACAACCTCCTGCGAATGCAGAGGGTCACGTTTTAGTCATCACGCCAGAATGGTAATTTCCCCAAATTAATCCCATAAAACCCTTTTTTACACCCACCAATAGTCTTTATCTAGATCATTCAATTACATCCATGAAACAATCCTAGAGATTAGTTCATCTTTTTAGCTTAGAGTAGAGAAAAACTTCATATTGTTCTTAGTTTTTTGTTGAGACATTAAAGGCAAGTTTCCTCACACTTCACATTCGAGTTTAAATATTGTGTGTTTAATAGTAAAATCTATTGTTCCCTTATTCTTTTCTTGCTTTGCAGTGTTATAATTGTCTGTGTAATTGTGTATATGAAATTGGGGCTTTTTGCTAGAAATAGACAAAGTTATTTGGGTATTTGATTTATTACTTCATTGATTTTATGACTCTTTAATGCCATGCTTAATATCGTGAAATGGGTTTAATCTAGTTCTCATGCTTTAATTTATGATTTGAGAGTGTACGCTTTAATATAGATTTTGATCTTTATGGATTGCTTGAAAGAGAATTCGTGAAGTTGAGAATTAGGTTACTAATCATATTTGACTTTGATTCTTAAATTTAAGACCGAAAGGAGATAATTTAGTTTCACTTTGTTGAATGCTAAAGTTGCTAGAAATAGGGGAGATTAAGGTCTTGGATTACTTTGTTGTTGACATGATTAAGACCAAACGGAGATTTTATGACGTAATAATTTGAGACTGAAAGAATATTAGTGTTTATTGATGATGATCTAGTCTATCTCTGATTGAATTAGCATGTGTTTAATTGCGATGGATCATTGAGTGTGGATTCAATTCTGAATTTCCCAATTCCCATATATCCCTTACTTGATAATGTCTTTTCCCAAAACCATCATTAGGTTACAAAAATCCCTTTTCATTTGATTACCTTGTATATTGTGTGTTTAGGTTCATACTTGTAACTATTCATTCTTTGTCTTTTCGATAGCCGATAAATTGTTCTCTGTGGGATGCGACCTCGACTCTTAGTTAGGTAATTTAATTGACGACAATTGCTTATCCTTTTAATTTATTTTAAGGGTAATTTGAGTGTTATCATATGCATGTATAGTGTCTAATATTTACAACATTTTGGCAAAACTATGCTCCAAAATTCAAACGTCATTGTTAGGTTCAGGGTCATGGTGTGGAAGATAACGTATGCTTCAACGAAGGTCCTTTACTGGTGTGGGCTCTCTACAATGAGTACCACACTCTAACGACCTCACTACAGCTAAAAGGCACCCTCTGTAGCAAAGGCCTTACTGTAGTAACTAATTATGGCGAAAATGAGGATTCAATTTTTGATGACCTTTCTCTGACTTCATTTTGTTTACGCTAACTTTCTCTCACAAGTGCTTGAATACATTATCTAACATTCTCCTCCACTTTCACAGGTACTCATTTCAAATATTCGTAAGTAGCAAAGTTTTCTTATCATTAGAAGGTCGTGGGTGAAAACTGTGAGAGGTGCTACCTACAACAGAAAGTAAAGGTTCCCATCCATAATATGTCATTATCATGGAGGAAGTGTTCAAAAAGGTGTCAGAGTACTATGACCAGTTGCAGTTATGGGATGGGATCTATTGATGGAGGATCCTTGTTCTTGCAATGAGTGTTGGGTGCAGGAGTTCTATTCCATGATCCAATGGTCAACTAGGAAAGCCCAAACTCTATCATTTATGTCTAGGTGACCACATCAGGGTAGGAGTGGTGGCCATAAACGAAGCTCTAAGGTTGCCTATTATCCTAGAGACAGAGTTCAAGGTGAAGGATGTCGATGGAAACAACCCATAATTAGTCAACAACCTAGTGAGGGAGGAAAAAACAAGGACAAATCACATGGTTAAACATTCGAACGGGGATCAAGAGCACATTTTTCACAACTGAGGCCTGAAGGTGGATAAACATGGTTTCTAGAAGGGTCTGCCCTTCTAGTAATATTAGTGATGTCACCTACCATCAACCATGGTGGTGGCTTGTATATTAGATGGGGTATCAATGAACTTAGGGGCATGGGTGGTGGAGAAGTAGATATACATCTCAGCGAAGAGTGGGAACATCTAACCTTTTGTATTGACCCGGTCGGTCATTTTTGGAAAGTTTAGTGAATTTATAATTTTTCTCTCCCCATGATTGACCCCGAGGCTTCTATATTTGAGTTTGAAAAGTTGGTTTTGAACTTTGAGTTGAAAGTTAAGATTTCGATAAGTTTTGAGTTTGAAAGGCTAAGTTGTTAGAAAGTAGTTTTTTGTGTCTTTTGGAGTTTTCAGTGTTGAAATGGAATTTCATTGATCCCATCAGACCCGAGAAGTAAAATCTCATAAGTGAGAGTTGTCGGTTTATAATTCTGAGTCATTTGAGGATTTGAGGTCCTACGTTGTGAAATTGTGGAATTTTAGCCTTTGGGTTGAATTTGGTCAACTTCAGGGTTCAGATGCTCATATCAGAATTCCAAGTCCCCTTGGATTTGGGGGATGATTTTAGGCCTAGGTGAGGTCTTGGTTGATTTTAGAGAGGTTTGGAGCTTATTTTAGCCTTTTTAGAGTTGAGTTAGTTTCTTGTTATTTTCATGGATGTCAAGTCACGAAGAACTCAAATTCGTGTTTTGATGGTTCCATTGAGTCTGAAACGTTGAGTTTAATCGATTTGCATATGTGGTTTGTGTGTACAGGGTTTCGAACGAATGTTGAGGGTTCTTTCAATGCTTAAAGTGTTGGCTGATTTTATGATGTTTGTGTTCTGGTGCACTCTTCTTTTGCAAGGAGTGGCTCGCTTTTGCGTGGCTCACTTTTGCAGGCTCCCTTTACCAAGGTCTTCTTCTCTTTTTTGAAGGGTTAACCCCTGTTGACCTTCGCATTTATGAAGAGCCTTCACTTAAGTGACGCCCGTGTTTTTAGGTATGTTCGCTTAAGTGAACCTCTGGTCACTTTTGTGATATCAAAGAGCGTTTTGACCTGCAAAATTCAGGGTATAAGCCTCATTACAGCATTTTTGAGTTTTGAGAGCTTTGGGGTGGCGATTTGGACCAGATTTTTGAGGAAAATCTTTTGGCTAACGATTCTTAACTCTAAATCTTCAATTATCCATTATTATTTATGGGTTTATGTTTTCAAATCAAGCTTTTGAAATGACAAATATGGGGTTATCTTCAAGAACCCAAGAACTTAGTTGAATTGTAATTTTTGAAGTTGCATTGATCCCTTTTTCGAAATAGTTTTCTCTAATGAGTTTCTAAAGCCTCAGATATCATTTTCAAGTACTGTTTTCCAAATTCAAACCTCCATTTTTGAAATTTGGGTTTTGAGTTGATTTACCTATATCTTTACATAATTGATGTAAGAATTGTTGTTTCTGATGAGTAAATACTTGATTATTATAGATTGTGTGGCTTCGTAAGTGATTTTGAAGGGGAAAATTCAATCTTTGGATTGATTGGTTGATTGCTTTATGGCAAGTGGTTTCCTAAATCTAGAATTCTAGTAGAATTCATGTACTTCCTTTGTTGCTTGTGTGTTGGGAGTAATGGGGATGCGGTGAAGGGTTTGAATTGTCCACTTTTTATATATAAATGAATGAAAAGGGGTTGAATTGAAAGAGGCTATGTGATGAACATAATGATTTGAATTGCCTTATTGTGACCTTTGTTGTTTTATTAATGAAATGCTTGAAAGCATGAATGTGGACTTGAATTCTGTGAATTATTATCTCTTTTGTGTGTTATGATATTGCTTATATGAATTGATTGTGAACAACGTGATGAGACATGTGATTATTTGTGATGTCGAGGTCTTTGCCGGCGAGTGTCGTGATGCCGAGGTCATTTCTAGCACATGTTTATAAAGTCGATGGAAAATGATTCTGGCTAGTGATGTAAAGCCGATGGAAATGGTTCCGGCTAGTGATTTAATATAAAGTCGATGAGAAATGCTTCTGGGTTGTGAGTTGATATAAGGCTAATAGGAAATGGTTTCGTCAAGAGATTGGTTATTGTGACTTGATGCATTTGATGGTTATGTGTGACTTGCTTGATACTTGAGATTGATATACTTATTGCATGTGACTGAACTACTTGACTTTGAGATTGACTTACTTGATTCCTTTGATTGTTGATTGTGATTGTTGAACTGTGGATATTGGGCCTTAAGAGTTGTGTATTGTAGAACTGTTAGGTTGGATTGATTTATGTGCAGGTTGTAGTTTGAGGAGGTTTCGTTGAAGTGTAAGGGGTATTCGATTTCTAACTAGTTGCTTTGTTTAATAGTTTGCTTGTTGGGTACCGTGTTGTTGGTACTCACCCCTTACTTTTATACTTGTGTAGGTACTGAGCCCAATATAGCGTGATCACTCTTCTTCTCTTTTTCTGAGGCTCGTGAAGGATTTGAAGAGGTAACTTCTTGTCACTTCAGCGGACCCACTATCTTCCTTTTCCTTCTACTTTGTTCTAGTTGAAAACAAAGACCGAGACTTATATTAATTTCAAAATTTGCACATTATTTAATGGCTTTTACACGTGACAACCAAGTTTTAGGATATTGTTTAGAATAAATAAGCTTTCTGCCTTTGTCTTGTTCTTGCTTTATATTTTGGTATTTCTTTCGTTTTCATTGGTTTGAGGCTGAATTGTCTTGGTGGAAAAGACAAGTGTCATCACGTCCGTTTTACGGTCGTGACTAAAGGTATAAACCCTAATTACATAGGTAACACATGTGTACAATCCATGTCTAAGTAGAGCCTACAAGATTGGTACACAGACGTATGTACTTGTCTTCAAGAAGCTATAAAGATTGTTAGGAAAATTCCTTTTACTCATTATTTCTTATCGTGTGTGGTTACCTTCGCTAGTGTCGAGTTTCCACATGTTATTTTGGCAGATGTCGAAGACCTGAGCTTCCATTTTTAGTGGTAGAGGGGAGGCGGTCCCCGAGGCTCTTGTTGATACCCCGGCTAGGGATAGGGTAGGGTCTGAGCTAGAGCTCGTGCTCATAGAGTAGCACCAGCTAGAGGTCGTCCCTGTGGAGCGGCATCAGTCAGAGGTCGAGCTTGAGAGACTTATCCTAAGACACGGGTTGATGTAGCTGAGGATCAAGTTCCTCCCGAGTTTGGAGCTCCTTTCTTTCAGGAGACTATGTTGAGGATGCTTGGTTTGTTAGAGAACTTTTCTCATACTGGTGCTACAGGTACACCACATGGTTCTTAGACTACTTTAGGAACACAGACTCCAGGTCAGTAGCAGACTCCGGGTATTCAGGATTAGGTGAGTCACCCACCCGTTGTTCTAGCACAGGTTGTGGGTGTTTGGATTGCTCTTGAGGTTATTTTGAGGACAGCTAAGCAGCAGTGCTATGAGAGGTTTTAGAAGATGAAACCACCCCAGTTTCAGGGTGGTAAGAACGAGGATGCTCATGAGTTCTTCACTCTGTGCCATGAGATGATTGAGGTTGTAGGTATGGTGGATGCTCATGGAATTCGCTTTCTTGCACTTTAGCTTTGTGGGTGCGCCAGAAAGTGATGGAGGAATTTTGAGAGGTCTAGACAAGTTGGATCTCCTCCAGTAGAGTGGGATGTGTTCTCTAGTGCTTTCCAAGACCGCTTCATTCATTGGAGCGTGAGAGAGGAGAGTCGTATGAGGTTTGAGAGCTTGACTCAGGGTAGTTTCTCTGTGACCAAGTATGAGGCCTATTTCTATGAGCTTTCTAGGTATGCTATGACTATTATTTCAGATGAGACAGAGAATTCGAACGTTTATGAGAGGGTTGAATTTCTCCATCAGGCCTTATGTTTTTAGGGAAACTAGAGAGGGGGCTTCCTTCCAGTCATTATGAGCACCACCAAGGAGGTGGAGTTGATGGTTTTAGAGGAGTTCAGGGAGCCCAAGAGGGCATGTTCTCTGGTCAGTTTTCCAGTGCCTCCTCTGGAGGCAGAGGTTCACATAGAGCTAGTAGCTCCTTTCACCATCGTGGACCGGTCCATACTTCTATGCAAGTAGCTGAGAGCGGTCAGTCAGCCTAAGGACCTTATGGTTCTAGTCGAGGTGTCCATGGTAATTCGTCTGGTTCGCATTAGCAGTTATATGTGCTGAGATCTTGTGATACTTATGGTGATCCAGGTCATATGATGCGATAGTGTCCTCTACAGCCTCAGCTGAGACCTCAGTTTTCTTATTTAGCTACTCCATCTAGAGATTTAGCACCTCTGTCCAGGGGCCAAGGTACAGTTCATTTCGATAAAGGTGACAAGACTACAGGTAGAGGTATTCCAACTGTGCAGGGTGGAGGTAGAGGTTCTACTCAGACTGCGGGCTACTGAGATAGCCAGTACGAGGCCTGAGGCTGAGATGTCTGATGGTGTGATCACAGGTATCATCCCAGTTTGCCATCGACCTGCGTTTGTATTGTTTGATCTTGGGTCTACTTTCTCATATATGTCTACCTATTTTGCTATTGGGTTTGATATGTTGTCTTATTGCATTTATGTACCTATTCATGTTTCTACACCAGTTGGTGAATCCTTAGTGATGGATCGAGTTTATCAATCATGTGTTGTTTCTTTGGTCGGGTATGATACTTAGGTAAACTTGATCATTTTGGGAATGGTATGATTCAATTTATTTTTTGTATGGATTGGCTCTCTTCACATCATGTGATTCTGAATTGTTCTACTAAGACTTTTACCTTGGTGATGCTGGGTGTCCCGAGAATTGAGTTGGCGGGTGCTAGTGTTCCCTACCCTTGCAAAGTTATCTCCTTTATTAGAGCTCAGAGATTGGTTGATAGAAGGTGTTTGTCCTACTTGGCTTTGAGTCAGAATAATAGTGTTGAGCCATTTCCCATGTATTTTATGCCCGTGGTTCAAGAGTTCATAGATGTGTTTCCTACTGATCTTCCAAGTGTGATTGATTTTAGCTATTGACTTGAAGCCAGGCACCAAGCCCATCTCTATTCCTCCTTATTGTATGGCTCCAACTGAGTTGAAGGACTTGAAGGGCCAGTTACGTAATTTATTTAGTAAGGGGTTTATTCGCACTAGTGTTTCTCCATGGGATGCTCATGTATTGTTTGTCAGGAAGAAGGATGGATCTAAAAGGAGGTGTATTGATTATCGACAGTTGAACGAAGTGACAATGAAGAACAAGTATCCTCTTCCTCGTATTGATGATTTGTTTTATCTGCTTCAGGGTGTATCTCTGTTCTCTAAGATTTATTTGAGGTCCGATTATCATCAGTTGTAGATTAGGGATTCAAATGTCCCTATGACAGCGTTCAGGACCCGCTATGGCACTATGAGTTTCTTGTGATGTCTTACGGTTGACTAACACCCCTGCAACGTTTATGGAGTTGATAAACAGGGTGTTCCAACCTTATATGGATTCCTTTGTGATAGTGTTCATTGATGACATCTTGGTGTACTCCAAGATTGAGGGGGATCATGATAGTTGAGGATTCTACTACAGAGATTAAGAGAAGAGAAGCTTTATTTCAAGTTCTCAAAGTGCGAGTTTACTGAGATCCAGTTTACGGGGTGTCCAAGGTGGGTACTCGGGTGGATCCAGCCAAGATTGAGGCAGTGAGGGGCGGGACAAAGCCTACGTTGGTTACTGAGATCCAAAGTTTTATGGGACTTGTCGGCTATTACCAATTATTTGTTCAAAGCTTCTCTACCATTGCATCTCATTTTACTAGATTTACTCGGCAGAGTGTGAGTTTCCAGTTGTCTGATGAGTGTGAGGAGAGCTTTCAAAAGCTCAAGACCTTGTTGACTTCGGCTCCTGTTTTGACTCTACCCAAAGAGGGTGTTGACTTCACCATTTATTGCTACGCTTCTAGAGTCGGTTAGGTGGTGTTCTAATACAGAAGGGTGTAGTTAATCGCATATGCCTCTCGACAGTTGAAGACTCATGAGATAAATTACCCTACCCATATTTTGGAGTTGGCAACCATAGTGTTTGTGCTTAAGCTATCGAAGCATTATATGTATATGGTTCATTGTGAGGTTTCCATCGATCATCAGAGTCTTCAGTATCTTCGATCAACGAGATCTAAATTTAAGGCAGCATAGATGGCTTCAGCTGCTAAAGGATTATGATATCACCGGGAAAGGCCAATGTGGTGGTCGATTCCTTGAGTAGGAAGACTTCAAGTATGGAAGTTGATGTTTGTGTAATCAATACACAAATTCTGATTCAAGTGTCTACGATCGTACAATAGTAATATAACCCAATCGAATTGGTTGGGGTCGAGTCCCAAGGGAGCGGTTTCTGATAATTAAGAGTTAAGTGTGAATATGTTAGAGTCAACCATAGCTAAAAGCATTATCGAGTAAACACATGATAAATTAAGGGGTTGACACGAATGTCAATTATCAATGGGGGGTTTGTATTCAATTAATGAACAAAAACAGTGAAAACACAAAGATGCGAATATAGGAGACGTGATTCTTGGGAAGTGATAGGAATATGGGATAAACTACACAATCAGGTAATTGCTATTGATAATCAATTGTTGAACATTTGTAACTAGGCTAGACTTTAGTGGGGGTAAATTCTCTCTCGAGCAACTTACCCCGAATCAACTCGGTTTCTCTCGAACACTGAGTTGCCGCTTTTAAGAACAACCTCTGCCTTAGCCCTTTCACTCTCTCGAGCTGAATGTGTGGGAAAAGGCCTAGGATTCACTCTCTCGAGCTGAACCCATGACGACCCAATAACCACCAGCTATCGATTTAGTAGTCTTAGTTTTAAAACCTCTCTCTCGAGCAAGCCAAAAACACTAAGATGAAACCATATTTGCAACTACAATCCCATTAAGTTCAAACATAACTACTAAACGAAATCACATTTAAAAATCAAATAGACTAACAATAAGCAATACCCAACAGGAAATTTAACCCATATTCACAAAATCACACCCCAAGAATTGGGGTTTTAGCTAGACATAAAAAAAAGAAGAAAATGATACCAAATCGAAGTAGCATCAACTGGGTATGATTTATATTCAATTAAATTGAGTCTAAGATGAAGAATCTTCAACATCCACTTCCAATTTCTTGGAATTGAAAGTCTTCAACTCTCCAAAAGCTAAGCAAAAATATTATCTACTCGAAAACTTAGAAAATAAAATTGTTGTATCTGAAATTGCATACTAAGATAAAATTTCAAACTAGTATTTATAGTTGTCAAAAAATGTGCTACGAAGGATCACTCGGCGCAGTTAGTTGGGATCGCCGATACACTCGGCGATCCGCCCTTTAGTCTACTTCATCGCCTTTCAGCTCTTGCCTTCAGCATCTTCGCGTTCTGGATTATTGGGCGATATAGTACTGCCTCGAGGAATTGTTCAGCGACACGCCGACTGCTCCTTTTCATCTCCAACTTGATCTTTTCCTTCAGGGCTCAGCACACTGGAACTTTGGGCGAGGTGAAGGCCATTCGGCGACTCGCCGAATGCATTAGGCAATCCTCAGGCCTTCTTTTCTTCGTCTTTTTAGCTGTTTTGTTCCTTTTTACCAAGCAGTGTCCATGCTTTGCCTCAAACTCCAAATACCTGAAACTTAAGGATTTACATCAGTTATTGAAACAAAATATGCATTTGAGGACACTAATTCTATTAAAATGAGGCCCTTAATGAGTCCAAATTGTGGACTCATCAACACCCTCAACTTAAACTTTTGCTTGTCCTCATGTTCGGCAGTTCAAAAAGGATGTCTCGAGCAGTGCTACACAAGACTCAATCATGAATGCACACATAAGACTCAATTTACTCATGCGAAGATCAAATGTGCACTTAAAGTTTCAAGTTGTGACACACCATTATCAAATAATCTCAAACTCACTATACTTGCTTCAAATGCAAGTTCAAGCTCAACAAAGGAAATCAAATGCCCTCACACAAAGGATGATTCCATATTCACACACAATGGTTTAACAATTTAAAGTTTTGGAATCAAATGCAACGCTCACACTCACAAAAAAGAACACAACGCATGCTTTCACCCATAGGTTTGCCCGTATTTTCAAATAGATAATTGTTTCAGCTCACTCAAGATCAAAAAGGTCTTTTCAAGGCTTGTAATGGGGCTGAGTGCAAAGGTATGGTCATTAAGGCTCAGTGACTTTCATCCTCATTAAATATGGTGTTCACAACACTTCCTTTCCTCTTCTTTCATCATTTTCTTTAGTGCTCAGAAGTCATCCCATTATTCACTTTCCATGGATTGTTCGGGAACCCAATTTCTTTTGTACTTTATTCCACAACTTTTTCATTCTTTTTCTTTTTCTTTTTCTTTCTTTTCTTTCCCTTCTCTTTTTTTTTTATATATGGAGGGGTTCCATTTTTCTCAAAATCATGGGTTAAAGGAGACTTTTCTTGCACTTCTTGACTTGCTTTCTCTTTTCACCACACCCCCAACTTAGGCTTTTGGCCTAAGTTGGCTATTCAATCAATCCACAAATCAAGAGGATTATAGGTAGTGGATTAAGGGAGGTCATGTTTTCATCAAGTTTCTTCCAAAGAAATGTAAGGTTCAAGGGGTATTCAAAAGAGGTTCACACACTCACAAGGTAGGCCACAAAAGAGGTATATGTCAAATTGGCTCACACTCTTCGAAGTTGCCTAAGATCATATCAAGAGATAGTCGTACTTAGTTGACCGGACCAACGGGGCAAATTCTAGGTGTTATCATGCATGGTTCACAGTAAGCTCAGCACACAAGGCATTGGCACCAAAGTCAAACAAGACTCCACACTTTCGCTAGTGTGCAATGTCCATCACAAGAGACTCAATTCGATAATTGGCTAGTCACATCGAGATGCAAAGAGTTCACATATTGTCTGTGAAAATTAATTTGGCCTCATCATAGCTGAACATTCATGTTTGTTTGATTATGAGCACTATTCAAGTCATCGGTATTGATCGAGACCGATACTCAAATTTGTGAGAGAACAGCCATATTCAACACATACAAGAGATGGCAAAAAAATTTCGAAAGGGTCAAAAATCATCTTCAATTAGAAGCAAAGAGCCACATGCTCAAACCTCCCACAAAAAAAATAGTACAACACAAATTTAGCACAAAGCCCAAATAGATAAACAAAACAAAGAGTCATAATCAGCACAACACACAAAGGTGGGACATACCCCAACCGCAAATTTAAAAAAATTGTCCTCAAATGCAAGTAAAAATTATCCAACAGTGAAATAAAGCCAAATAGAGAAGGAGGTAAAGAGGGGGTCCTGTCTACATAGTCGCTCCGTCTGTCTGGGTATCAGTGGCCGAGGTCACCTCAGGAGGAACAGCAGTACCAGATTCACTAAGTTCTGTTGAGTATGAGTCCGCCAGAAAGACATGCACCGCCCTGCAGAATCACCGGGCCCAGAAGGAATATTAGGGTCTAAGGTAATGGTCTTCCGGGCATAAGTGGGCCTCTTGCCCTTGCCTTTACCAGTAGTTGTGGGTAGTTTCGTAACTTTGCCTTTTGACATAGCTGCATCCTCATTTATCGCAATCCCTTTGGACTTCTCTTGGGCTGGTGTTGTTCTTTCAACAGCTTTTTATTTAGTCATGTCTGCAAAATCTCAAAGAGAAGTTAGAAAAACTTAAACAAAAGCACAGCAGAACAATTTCAGACAAATTCCCCAAATCGGAGGGCGAATCGCCGAATTTCTTAGGCAAGCTAGATCGAGCTCACTAAAGGAATTAGCTCTAAAAACGGTAGTAAGTAGGCGATGAGGGAACCACTCGGCGTGTCGCCGATAGCTTTCGGCAAACAAGGACAGGCTCACCGAAAGTTCCAGTGCATAGTGGCTTAGGGGTGCAGACAAAGGGCGAATGAGAAGCCTTTCGGCGAGTCGTCGAGTGCTTTTGGCGACATCAAGCTTCTCGCCGAAAGTTAAAGAATCAATCATGAAATAAAGCATGAAATCAAAGGTGAGATGGGGACATTAGGCGAACCGCCGAGTAGTTTGGCAAGCTCGACCCAGCTCGCCAAACGGCCAAACGTGCCTATTTTCAACCCAACTTCTCGAATTTAACCCCGCAACCGCCGAAAACAAAATTAAATCATGCACTAGTCAAATTAAGGTAGGACCCATAACACCCAAACACAACCCCTCGAATTTTAATCCAGTTTAAGGCATACAATTACGGGAATTCAACAGTCACAACTACTCGAGCAAGATTATCAAATTAAATCATGCATGTAAACAATCTAATCCTATCAGGCAGGATCAGAACACTTCAACAAGATCTGGCTATTGCAAATAAGTGTAATTTTTTATAAAATAAACTCGGGGCATAGAAAACCAACCTTTGGTGTCGATAAAGAGAAGATTGAAACGCTAGGCGGCAATGTAATCCAACTTCGAGCACAAATCAACACTAAAAATACTCTAAAAATGCAAAAATATAGGAACTATCGTGTATGTGTGAGTTTGGGAAGATAAAAAGTGAGGGAAAGTGAATGAGTTTGAAACTTTTAAACCTTTGGCCTGCAAAACCTGTCCAGTTTTCGCCCTTTCAGCGACGTTAGTCGAGCTCGCCATTCCTCTCGGCGATTCGCCAAGAGTTCATTTACCTCACCTAATTTTACAGAACCTCCAATTAGTGTGGGGGTCCCAACGATTGTCTTCGTTGAGATCGCCTACATGGACGGCGATTCGCCAATAATTTCCTAGGCTCGTCGAGTTTTACAAACTCCAATTTGAAGATGTCTTGAGTCAAACGGCAGATAAGGTCGGGCTCGCCGACCTCTTCGGCGACTCGCCGACTGGACATGTTGCTCGCCACCCTGCACTTTTTCGAACACTTTCCACACTTCAATCTGTACAAACAACACACCATTATTTTACCAAAACACAAATAAAAGTAATAAAGGGTTTTGGGTTGTCTCCCAAACAGTGCCTTAGTTAATGTCGCGGCACGAAGCAAGTCCACCTTCAAACTTCATTCTTGGGGTTGACCATAGTGTCACTAGGCAAACCCCCTTTTTGTCTCAGATTTCGGTGAGATGACATCTGACCCATTTGGGCCTCCAACTGCTTGATTGATACTAAATAGGAGGTAACGGTTTGGCTAAGGGTCGACACGTCTTCTTTCATCTCTTTCAAGATCTTGTCTGACCCCTCAACTTTGTTGAGGATACGAGAAAGCATATCATCAGACCTACCACCCTCCGAATCCTTTGGCTTTTGGCGCTCATAAAGAGGCACATACCTATCCTTCTCACCATCCTTCCAATTAGGATTACGGTCTCTCCATTCACGCTCTTTCCAACCTTCATCTCTAGCCCAACTTTGGTTACCACCCTGCCTTGGGTAGTTTGAACAATAACCACCGCCTTGGTTGGCTAGGAAGTTCACCTCTTCATTGTACAAAGCATCAAACTTTGCCTCTTCCGGATTTGCACACCCGATACCAACAACATTGACACCCCGAGCACCAGCTCCTATGACATTTTTGGACAAAATGTCAAGTTGTGTCATGATCGTGGCCATGTTTTGGTCCCTCTCTTGATCTTTTTCCATCTGCTCCTTGGTCAATTTGAATGTAAGATGGGAGACTTGGTCTTCACGGGTGTACCAAGCTCGATTTATCGTGGTCATGCCATCCAATAGCTGAGTTGCTATCACGTAAGGTTGTTGCGTCAAAACTCATGGAGAAAGTTGGTCAGCAACGCCCTTGTTTCCCGAGTCTAGGCTCCGGTAGAAATATTACAGCAATACGTTATCAGAAAAGCCATGAGTTGGGCATTAAAGCACCAACTTCTTGAATCGCAGCCAAGTCTCATGAATTGGCTCGCCCTCCAAAAGCTTAAAGCTTTGGATACTGTCCCGAAGAGTCATCATCTTCGAGGGAGGGAAATATCGCACATTAAATGCGGTGACCAACTCCTCCCATGAAGTGATTGAGTCGCGTGGCAATTCAGCTATCCACTTGAATGCTTCTCCCATCAAAGATAATGGGAAAAAATATAAACAAACCGACTCTTGGGATATATTTTTGAAAGAGAATGGTCTGCACACATCCACGAAATTTTGAATGTGCTCATGAGGGTCTTCATGAGCCAATCCATTGAAAAACCCCTTTAGTTGCAAGAGTTGCAACATAGTACTCGTGATGTGAAATACAGCATTCCCTTCGCCGGAGGCAAGCGAATGGCACCAATACCTCCCATGAGATGGGGGTCATTAACATGAGGCTTATTTACATCGTTAAGATTTCCAATGTCGTCTTGATGGCCTACTTGGCTGCCATTGCTGTCGTTCACACTCATAGTTCCTGAAATATTCACACAAACAAACAAAACTAAACTAAAAATTAAGTAAGTAAACTACGACTAACAAAAACGTAATTCTACTCAACTCGAAATTCTCAAGTAACACCACTCCTCGGTAGTGGTGCCATTTTTTGATGTTTGCGTAATCAAGACACAACTTCCGATTCAAGTGTCTACGATCGTACAATAGTAATATAACCCAACCGAATGGGTTGGGGTAGAGTCCCAAGGGAGCGGTTTCTGAGAATTAAGAGTTAAGTGTGAATATGCTAGAGTCAACCATAGCTAAAAACATTATTGAGTAAACACATGATAAATTAAGGGGTTGACACGAATACCAATTATCAATGGGGGGTTTGTATTCAATTAATGAACAAAAACAGTAAAAACACAAAGCTGTGAATATAGGAGACGGAATTCTTGGGATGTGATAGGAATATGGGATAAAATACACAATCGGGTAATTGCTATTGATAATCAATTGCTGAACATTTGTAACTAGGCTAGACATTAGTGGGGGTAAATTCTCTCGAGCAACTTACCCCAAATCAACTTGGTTTCTCTCGAACATCGAGTTGTCGCTTTTAAGCACAGCCTCCGCCTAAGCCCATTCACTCTCTCGAGCTGAATGTGTGGGAAAAGGCCTAGGATTCACTCTCTCGAGCTGAACCCATGACGACCCAATAACCACCGGCTATCGATTTAGTAGTCTTAGTTTTAAAACCTCTCTCTCGAGCAAGCCAAATACACTGAGATGAAATTGTATTTGCAACTATAATCCCATTAAGTTCAAACACAACTACTAAATGAAATCACATGTAAACAGCAAATAGACTAACAATAAGCAATACCCAACAGGAAATTTAACCCATATTCACAAAATCACACCCTAAGAATTGAGGTTTTAGCTAGACATAGAAAAAAAAAATGATACCAAATCAAAGTAACATCAACTGGGTATGATTTATATTCACTTAAATCAAGTCTAGGATGAAGAATCTTCAACACCCACTTCCAATTTATTGGAATTGGAAGTCTTCAAGTCTCCAAAAGCTAAGCAAAAATATTCTCTACTTGAAAACTTGGAAAATAAAATTGTTGTATCTGAAATTGCATACTAAGATAAAATTTCAAACTAGTATTTATAGTTGTCAAATATTGTGCTGCGAAGGAACACTCGGCGCAGTTAGTCGGGATCGCCGATGCACTCGGCGATCCGCCCTTTGGTCTGCTTCATCGCCTTTCAGCATCTTCGCGTTCTGGATCATTGGGCGATATAGTACTGCCTCGCAGAACTATTCGGCGACACGTCGACTGCTCCTTTTCATCGCCGACTTGATCTTTTCCTTCAGGGCTCAGCACACTGGAACTTTGGGTGAGGTGAAGGCCATTCAGTGACTCGCCGAATGCATTAGGCGATCCTCAGGCCTTCTTTTCTTCGTCTTTTCAGTCGTTTTGTTCCTTTTTGCCAAGTAGTGTCCATGCTTTGCCTCAAACTTAAGGGTTTACATCAGTTATTGAAACAAAATATGCATTTGAGGACATTAATTCTATTAAAATGAAGCCCTAAATGAGTCCAAATTGTGGACTCATCAGAAGTCTTGCCGCTATTAGTGTGGAGGGGATACCATTGGCTAGAGATGTTCAAAGGTTAACCAACAGTCTCGTCCGATTACGTATTTCTGAGGAGATGGGTGGTTTGATTGCTTTTATTAAGGCTCGTTCTTCCTTAGTTGAGCATTTTCATCACAATTCACAAAATGAAAAAAATTCAGTGTTCTCAATTTTAAGAACTTGAATATAAACATGAATTTTTTCTTGGATTGGATTCACAAAATATTGAGCACCTTTTCACTTCTTATGACAATAGTTGCACTTATTTTCTTCATTCCTTTATATCTCTTGCCCAATCCAGATTTTGATGCTATCAATTCAAAAGAAACATTTCATGTTGCTTCATTGATATATGAAAGAGATGAGAAAAGAAAAAAGAACGAGCGAAAGTTTGGGAGAGAGAAATAAGAGATGTATTTTAAGTTTGAATGGTGTTAAGACTCTTTTACAAATCTGTTTTGCTCAAATGTATATAGACCTATTAAGAGATATTTTTTAAAAAATAAAACAAATGCACTTAATGGGCTTAAATCTGAACACAATGACCGGAGACCTAATCATGTTGTCTCTGTCAATTCAATAATACATACACGATTCAATAATCAAGTTATACTTAAGTAAAAGTCTCCTCTACACTTTTCTTAAGCTCTTTCTTTGTAGAATTTATCATGGGGGCGGTTTTAGGAGGAAGTTATCCTTAGATTAGGAGTTAAACTCCTAAAACTAACTTAACTTGAGATTCTGTCCTTCATTCTTCGTTGTAGTGGTTACCCTTTTGCTGCAACGCATCTACTACAACGACCTTCTGACTGCTACGTCATGGCTCTAACTATTTCAAAACAGGACTCATATTTTGGAAGAAAAAAAATCGTATGCTTGTATCGCAGAAGGTTCAATAACGACAAAACTGGTCATTACATAATTAAAGCTTATAAAAGTATATATGAACTCACAACATAGGCATACATTAGAATAATGCATACATAATCACCTCCATATGCATATTATTCAAATAACTTGTTCGGGCATGTATCCTGAGAAAACCACATTTTCAGGTCCAAAATCTCAACATACCTAATACTCATGTAAGTTAACTATCCAAAACTACTTTGTTTCTTCTCTCATTATCTGTCAAACATTCCAAATCTATTCAAATCGATCATTCTCAAGGTTAGCTATACATTGGACCCATCTCTAAAGTTTAGGCTTTTGTCAAAGTCAATTACAAGTTAATGGAAACTCAAAATGATTTACATGAATGGATTGCTCACAAACGAGGGAGTCCAAATATATAGCAAAAATCCAATCTTGACTTAGTTTACTAGGTTAAATCCCTTAAATGATGATTTGGGAATTTAGGGCTAAAACCACTTTAGGACATTTGATATCTCCTGTTTTGATCTTAAAATTACATGTAAATAACTCAAGAATTGTCTTAGGATCGTCAGGTCAAAGTTTCATGGTGATTACACCTAAAACAATGCAAACTCATATGATAGAACAATGTTGGTATTGGAACATGGTCTTTGCCATCCCATAACTAGACCATGACTGATAAATTGGCTGGGGACTTATGACTATCGCAGTCAAGTCAATGCGATCACAATGCCTCATCTCACCCTAGACCATGACTGGTAAATTGGTTAGGGACTTAAGACTATCGCAGTCAAGTCAATGCGATCACAATGCCTCATCTCACCGCAGTTTCTCTGCCGTGAAATTGTGTGGCAATGTCAGCAGGAAAAATTGACTTCCCGAAGTCCATAAAAGATCATATATCAAAGTGGTGCCTTTCATTCTCCTCTGTCAATACTGTTGATGGAAGGTGGTGACTGCAATCACGATGCACCAGTTGAGAGAGAAATCTACAATCCATTTAGGTTTCAAGTGATCTGAAACTGACCCGAATCTCTCGGGTCTGAAACCAAATCAGTCAATAAGTCCTAAATGAAGAAAATAACTTATACAAAGTCTCAAAATAAATATTGTGACATAAAACTTAAAAAAAGGATTGGAATGTTACGAGACATTGGCCACATGTAAATGTAAAAGAACCTCTAATGTTGGAGGGACCAATCAAAACACTGGGTATGATGATATTAGAACACCAAGTACATGAAGCTAAATAATCTAGGCCATTATCAATTATTCAAAGCAATCCCTTCTCAATGTATCAGATAGTTCAAAGCTGATGTTCAGATGCTGATTGCATAAACTAAACCAATTGTTCAACTATCGTACAATCAACACAAAATTCAATTGTGACGCCTGAAGAGATTTTTGTGGTTCCCAAAGAGTCCGTGAAGCAAGACCTCTCTTCTTTGTCCTTTTTTCAGTTAATATTTCAGTAAGCCTCATTTACAACGAGCTACCACCTTTATATTCTACTCTGTGCTTCTGATGATCCCTTTGACTAATGGTTGTAATCAAACTTAAAAATGGACAGATAGCTTTAAGGTTCACGTACACACTGGATGAACGAATAAATATTACAGTTTCAACTCATCTCCTTTAAATCAGACTATCCAAATAAACACACCAGACAAATCAGAAGTTGTCACGCCATAGATGTAACCCGAACAGAGTGATCTGCAGATCCAGTCAAGAAGATGGGTGATGTCGGATGCCAGTCTACTGTTGTTATAGATGCACTATGAGGAAGAGTTCTCATCCCATATGCATGACCTCGCACCTGATACAATTAACAATCATTTATTGTCAATAAATTAGACTTCAGTAAACCAGCAAGGCAAGAAATAACAGTAACTGGAAACAAACAGGGGCCATAGCAAGGACCAATGAAACTACATCTTATCAGACTCCCCCCAGGACTTGTGACATCATATGAGCACTGCTAGTCCCAACAGAAGTTGTCAATACGCATAACAACTAATAAAAGAGAGATCCAATCGGTTTACTGATGGGACAACTTTCTGTGACTCCCATAAATGATTGTTCCATTTTCAGTTAAGAGGCAAACCTAGAGCTTATGAACGTATAGTTAGGCCCTGAGACTGAGGCAAGGGAACCTAAACACATCATTCTGCATGAAACTAGTTTACCTGATATATAGGCGCCCTCAGGGAGTTGGATGTCACCAGAAGTCTTCTTCCATAAGCATCGAGAGCCATTTCATGTTTATAGTGTGACGAACTCCTAAGGTTACAGAATCTACAATACAGGAATGATAGATGTAAAGCATCTTATTCTACAACAAGACAGGAAAAGAGAACAACTTTTAACTTAGAGAACAAATTTAATGGGAAAAGGAAAAAAAAATATGCTGCTTGATAGAAAGTATTGTAAAGAAAAGGATCTTGGGCCTTATTCAATTCCAAATGCTAACTCAAGAGGTGAGTATTACCCAAGCCAAACTAAAGAGACCACTCATCCCTTAACCCCTCACACCCACGCCTAGGGATGGACAACTGGTGCATGGGCAATTTAATATAAGGGCCCAACATCAGGAAATGAAAATTGGAATTAGTCCTGCTCTAATACCATGTGAAAATAAAGAAGAAAATATTATTGAATTGTGTACTCTATATCATTACATAGAGCCCTATTTATAAATACTACATTACAAAGAAAAAGTAGGATATTATATAAATCATGTTCCTATTCTGACAAATAATATTCAAGCACAGTGCAACCCATCTCATGAGCTAAAAAATCATGTAGATTTAATTTCTTTTCCCCCGGTCAGTATACAGTTCGAAGGTCCTAACAACTTTGATTTATCCAGTTTCTCTAGGAAACAGGGAGTTTATGGCTGAATCATCCCCCAGAGCTGGATATATGAACAGTTTGAAGGAAACTCATGTCAACCTAAATACATCATTCTTCTTCATTGCCTAATAAATTTACACAATTGATTGTTACTCATCAAAACCTTCATTAATCACCTAGCACCATGCCAAAATGACAGGGATATGAGTTTCATAGCATGCCATTGAAACCTATTGAAATTTGTTTTTCACTATTGCAGTAATTTTTAGCATAATAAGCTGTTTAGGTTTAGGATAAACTTGAATTTTGAATTTCTATGAGATTGTTTTTGTTGTTGAGATTATTTAGCCTTTTTGATTTATTGTTATGCAGATTACGTTTTCACATTGGCTATTTAAAACCCTATTGTGCTTAATAAAAGTTGAGAGATATTTTTAATCAATACTTTCAACCTTTTCGCTTCACAAACTTTTAGAAAAACGAACAATGGTATGAAGAGCCTCATTAATCTTCTAAGATCCGTGAATTCTTCTAAAAAGCTACTTTCAACCCATTTTTAACTCATCAAGGCTACTTTCAACCGGTGTTTATTTCCATCGCGTATGTTATATTTAACCAATATCAATTTTTAACCTATTTTCAAACATGGCAAGCAGCAATCTCTCTCTTAAAATGCCCCAAAAATTCCACTAGCGAAAACTATCATGTTTCGTCAATGAAAATAAAATCACATCTTGAAGTCTGATATGTGGGAAGTTGTAATGAAAGATATACCTTACAACCACTCCTGCAAATCCTATCCTTCCCCAAATTGAATCTCATTCAGATGAAAAAACAAAAAAATTTAAAGCCAAAACTGTAATTCAGAATTCAATTGCTGATTCAAATTTTCCTTAAATCATTGCTTGTGAGAGAGCAAAAAAAGCTTGGGAAAAACTAAAAAAAGATGTTTGCTTACTTGCTCAAAACGGAAGGGACTCCTAGAAACATCGTCAATAAACTCCTATTGTTTTGCAATATTCGCAGCATGATAGCTCCATGGACAAGGATGATGCTATAGAAGCCCTAAGAAGACAGTCACCAAGGATAAGGAGTTGCAAGATTCTTGTTCACGTGCAAGTGACTTGGGAAGGACCACATATTTTGGTCAAAGTTGGAAATCCTTTTTGGGAACTTTTGCTTATTTCCTTAGGAAAGAATTTTTGGTATTATATTTATATGTTTTCCTAGTTTAAAAGTTGGGATAAGGCACAAGTACCTCCTAGACTATGACCGAAGTCCCAGAGACACCTAAAGTTAACTAGGGTCTTATTAACCCCTCAAACTCATTTCGTATTTATGTGCACCTTTTGTGTTGATGTGGCACTTTCAACCACCCAAGTTGGTTGTGCGTGTACACACGTGCTTGCCACATGTGTAAATATTATTTTAAATTTTTTAATTTTTATTTTAAAGAAATAATTTTACTTTCTTTATCTTTTATTTAAGTTTAATTAATACACATTTTTTACCTTTTAACGGAACTTTTACCTTCATTCATTGTTTTTTATCTTTCATTTTCTATTGATTTTATTTACTCTTTTTATTTTCTTTGTCTTTCGTTTTGATTTGATTTCAAATTTAATTCCAAATATCTTGTATTTAAAATGAGTTAATTTCGAACGGATATCAAAATAAGTGAAGAAAATCAAATAAAACATAAATGTTAAAATTAAAGGACACTTTTGATTATTTTTTTAAGAAAATACACATAATTTTTTAAAAATTAATTAAAAATGAAAAAATAAAAAATTATTTTTTAAAAAAAAAGTTTAAAGTGAGAACGAAATTAAAATAATTAAATATATATAAAATTTTAATATCAATAAATATGTGTAATTATAAAATTACCAATTAAACAATGACATGTGTCTAACTTGTGCACTCATCACTTGCCTTCAAGAAAGTATGCACACTCTCTATGCCACGTCAACATTTATGATGTATTTATTCCATTTTAAATTAGTTTAGGAGGGTAATAGGACCCTAGTTAAGTTTCGGTGTGTCTGAGATTTCGGTCAGAGTGTCGGGGGTACTTGTGCCTTATCCCTTAAAAGCTTCCTATTTTAAAGTTTCCTATTTTAGAGTTTCCTATTATGAAAGTTTCCTAGTTATTTTTTTTTTGACATAGGTAATTGTTTCTAATTCTGTAACACATTACATGGGTTGTACTGAAACCATATTTACAAAAGAACTCAAAATTTATTGTCCTATCCTTATAATGAGTCCAAGACATCAATGATAGAGTAGTATCATTAGAGTAAGTATCATTAGAGTATATCTGGTTGCACCATAAACATAAAGTCAAAATACAATTCATTTTGGCTTGTTCAACTCCATATTCTGAAAAACTCTAAGGTTCCTCTCCTTCCATATTGTCCACCATGTAGCTGCAGGTACAATTCTCCAGTTGTTTCTGTTCTTAGCGTGTACTCCTACTTCTTCTCAACTTTGTAATGCTTCTATGATTTTCCTTGGCATGGACCAAGATACGTTTTTGAGACATTGGAATAATCTCCATAGTTGACTTGTGACCTTGCATGTATAAATAGATGGACCACTGTTTCTGCAATTTCCCGATAGAAAAACATCTGGAACATAAAGGGATCCTCTTTTTCATCAAGTTATCTTGAGTCAGCACTACTTCCTTAGCCAATAACCAGACAAAGCAATATATTTTGTGTGGGATTTTGGCTTTCCATCGAAGTATCTATTGGTTTGGTTGCTTATCTTCCTATAGGCTGCATTTACTTTAAAAGTCCCGTTACTATTTCCCTGCCACTGTAGGATGTCTTCTCCAGCCTTCAAACCACTGAATTGGTCGATGGTGCTGAAGAATTCTATTACTCTTGGTACTTGGTATTTCCCAATCATTGAAGTGTCTCCTGAACACAAAATTCCACCCTTGAGGTGTCCACAATTCTGCTATTGTGCTGTGTTGATGTAAAACTAAGTTATAAATATCTAGGAATAATGAATAATGTCTCCATGTTGCTGCTTCATGCCAATCATCCTTCCAAAAGACAGTTTTAACTCCATCTGCCACTTTGACTATGGTATTAACTTTGAATTTATTCCACAAAATTCTGATAGATTTCCATAAGCTAACACCATAAGGAGTAGTGACCTCCTTTGTCATCCAATTATCATTCTCCTCATATTTAGCTTTAATGACTCTGACCCATAGACTTTGATTTTCATTTGAATATTTCCTTAGTGTCTCATTTTTAAAGCTTTACTCTGATTCTTCAGATTTTTGATCCCCAATCCCCAAATCTTTTCTCATTGATCACTGTCTTCCATTTTACTAGGTGGTAACCCTTCCTGACTTTGTTCCCTAGCCATAGAAATTTCCTCCTGATGCTATCCAACCTATTGATGATTCCTAGTGGGATAGGAAACAATGACATCATATACGTTGGAAGTGCATCAAGCACAGAGCTTATCAAGGTCAATCTTCCACCCAAGGAGAGATATTGGGACTTCCACCTTGCTAACTTCTTCTCACATTTCTCAATCACCCCATTCCAGATTTCCATAGACATAGACTTGGCCCCCAAAAGCAATCCAAGGTAGATAGTTGGTGGAGCACTCACTTCACACCCTAAGATTGACTTTAAGATTTCCATGTTTGGCACTTCATTAACGGGATATAAGAAGCTTTTCCTCCGGTTAATATGCAAACCTGACATTCCTTCACATATTACCAAGATCAGTCTCAGTATTTTGAGATGCTCTTCTTCAGCATCATATAATATAAGTGTGTCATCTGCATACTGATGAGTTACCTTCAAGCTATCGCTTCCAACTCTAGCAACCTCAAATTCTCTTAACCAACCTTCCCTATTTGTTTTCTTAATCATGTTGTTCAGTCCCTCCATGACTAAGAGGAACTAAAAGAGTGATAGAGGATCACCTTGTCTTAGGCCCCTCTGTGAATTAAAGTAACCTGCTGGTGAACCATTAATAAGTACAAAGAAGTTCACTGTTGATATACAAAATTTTATCCACTTATTCCATTTGTATCTAAATTCCATCTTCTCTAGCAAATCCATAAGAAATCCCTAATTGACATGATCATATGCTTTCTCAATGTCTAATTTGCATAGGATTCCTGGTTTCTTCAAGTTCACCCTGGAGTCTATTACTTCATTTGCTATGAGGGCATCATCCATAATCTATCTTCCTTTGATGAATGTCAGTTATTGTGAGTCCACAAGCTTAGCCATCACTCTTTTCAATCTTTCAGTAAGCTCTTTCGAGAAAAGCTTGTAAATACTACCTAGATGGGCCTGAACTCTATTAATTCTTTAGCACCTTCTTCTTTGGAATAAGAGCTATGAAGATAGCATTGAAACGTCTTTCAAACCTTCCTTGCTCGTAGAAATTCTGGAAGGTCTTCATATATCATTTTTTACCATTTCCCAACACTTGATGTAGAACCCCATTGTAAACCCATCTGGACCAGGTGCTTTATCAATTGCACACTACTTTAGACATTTCAGTACCTCCTCTCCAAATCACCTTTCTAAATCTTCCATTTCCTCCACTGTCAGCCTTGGGCAATTTGTGAAGTTGCTGGCAGGTCTCCACTGGACATTCTCTGAGTACAGGTTTTGGTAAAATTCCATTATTTCCCCTTGAATCCTTTCTTGATCTCTGATCAGATTCCCTTGAACAAGAAGTTGGTCAATGTTGTTATATCTCTTGTGTGAATTAGACATCTTGTGGAAGAATTTGGTATTCTTATCCCCTTCTTTCAACCACAAGAATCTAGATCTTTATTATCTCCACAAGATCTCTTCATTCTTGATTAGCTGCTCAAAGTTCATGATTAAGGATGCCTTCTCCATTGACTCTTCTGCTGTTATAGCAATGTTGTCCAAAGTAGCCAACTTCTCTAGCAGATTCTTCCTTTGTTAACCTAGGTTTCCTTGCGCGACTTTGTTCTCTCGCGCGACAAACTTTCTTCCTTTTTTTTCTCAATCAAATACCAACTTTTTCCTCTTTGAACTGGTAAATTATCATAATCTTTACAAGTATTTTTTTATATTAACAATTTTTTGGGGGTGTATTGATGTTTATCAAGAACGCTTCACCTCTACCCTTCCAAGATTTGTGTACAAAACTTTTCAAAGGTTCTACTGCAACAAGAGGTCATGGTTGGAGTCCAAGTTGTACCTATTCCTGTCCTAGTATCTCTTTTGAATCTCCTACTATAAATATAGATACTCCTAATGGAGTTGAAGATCTAGTTGGTGACAAAAATGATGGAGGTCTTAATAATTCTCCATCCCGATCTTCAATTTCGCCTGATAAAAGAGTTTTGGGATGAAAAGAAAAATTTGTCTCAATTGGAAATTCATGAGAAGACGAATATTGTCTTAGAGTTATTGATTAAAAAAATAGCACAACTAACTTAGAAGAATGAAAGGAAAAATTAGATGGCATTGACGTGAAGAACCATACTGTTAATATATTTTGTGAAATTGATAGATACAAAAGGGCATGGACGACACTAGAGGTGCACAAGTTAGAGAATTGGATTAAGGTCATCAAGAAAAAAATAGAAATTCTTTCATTTTTCTAATTAGCTATAGTACATGTTAGGCGTTGATAATGTGAAACCTTCTTTATTATTTGATTAATTGGATAATTTTTTTATGAAATGCTTATGTTGAATTCTTTAAAACAACCATGTTATAATAATTTTTGTATTGATATATAATTTTTATTTGCATATCATATAATTTGATTTTTTTCAATCAAATATAAACATTTAAAATATTTTTTTATCAAAGAAGTAATATTTTTTTGACAATAATTTTTTTATAATATTTTATTGATATAAATTAATTTCATATGCACATTCAGATATTGAAAACCATCTTAATCATTCAGTGTTCAGATCTAGAGACATCTTAATATTCAGATATGTATTCAGATCTAGACATCTAGATCTTAATGCACATTATAATATGTTATTCAAATTCAGGCGTGTTACTCTTAATGGAAACAAATGAGGTTTCAAACTCATTAAGTAATTGTAAAATAAGAAAAGCAAACGCACTTAATGATTAAGACATAAATGATAAAGATTCAAACCACAAAAAACAAACAAACTTAATGAGTAGGATTTGAATGTTAAAGATTAAGACCTTCATTAAGTGCAATCAAATGAAGCCTCAATTGGACCCGATTTATCCTATAAGAAAGCCCTCGTGCCCATTTTAGACAGGTTGGTTTGCAAGTTGAGAATCAAATAAACTTCCTTTGGTGGAAGTGTTCATGGAGGAATCATCCGCACGATGAAGTAACTAAGAGACTAGGGCAGACATGTAGAGCAAATACATGCACTTATTTGATAGCTCAAATATACCCAAACAAGAGTTTAAGTGGGCGAAAATATAACCCAACCCTTTCATGTTTTATATTTGCATTCCATATGTAGTTTAAGCATATGTATAAGATCGTATTACTAATTATTACTTGCGCGTTGATTTGAAATGTGACTCAAGAGTTTGGGTGGTTTTGGACATGGTAGAACCTAAAAATCAAAAGTTTTATTTGGTGCAGCCACGATCATTCTGCACCAGGACCAATCACACAATGTGGGAAGAGTTTGGTCATCGTAAGTTGATTGCCATCGCACATTGGAAAATTCAAAAGCCAGTGCTATCGTGCAAGCTGACCAAAATAGCCCTTAAAGACGGTTCAATTAATTATCATGATTGGTGAGGAGTGTGATAGCTCCGAAGAACAGTTCAAGTATACATATGAACATTGATTAGATTGTGCCATTATGAAGAAGAACTTGTGGGGGCTCAACCAACAGAGTGATTTCGACCCAAGGCACTAAGATAATGATTAATTAACAACCTAAGATGATTATACTTGTTTTTGTGGATTTTTACATAGATTTGAATCCCTAAAGTTATATTTGGTGCAGCCACAATCATTCTGCACCAAGCCCAATCACACAATATGGGAAGAGTTTGATCAGCGCAACAGCACAAGTTGACCACAACCACACATTGGAAAATTCAAAAGTTTGCGCTATCGTGCAAGCTGACCGCAATCATATTTAAGGGTAGTTCAGTTAATTATCATGATCACTGTGGAGGAGTGTGATAGCACTAAGGACAGTTTCTTTTTTTATGACTATGGTGTCCGAGCAAGCTTTTGCGCACCTTGACTGATTCCACGGGATACATGTCACCTCCCTCCAGCAACAGGTATCAAGTAACTCGGTCCACCAAGGCTAGGACAAATGAGAAAAATCACCTGGTATTTTTTGTCTCCACTGGGTTTTGAACTCGAGACCTCAGGATTCTCAACCACTTCATTAACCACTAAGGCATACCCTTGGGTGCCGCTGAAGGACAGTTCAAGTATAAATACAAACAACACTTAGTTTTTGCCATTTAGGAGAAGGAAGAACACATGAGGGGCGGGGCTCAACCAATGGAGTGATTTCGACCTAAGGCATTAAGATAATCATACTTCCTTTTTTGTGGATTTTGACATGAGATTTGAATGCCTTAAGGATTTTAAACCTAGTTCTACAAATGAAAAAAAAGGGGGGATGCGACCTAGCAATACAAGTCAAGATTGAAAGTTGATTACATAAATGAAATGTGAGCTTATGGGTATGCTGATTCTATAATTTGTTTTGCATTTTGACTAGTTTGGTCGGAGGTTGAGTTTTTGGTTGACCTTCCATTGTCTGACTTATCCAAATTATGGAAATATTGCACCTAATTTGAATGCGTTATTCACTATCTTGCATAAATTGGGGCCTTCGGAGGTCGTCTTAGTGGATTTAAGCATTTCAAGTGAAGAAAAGGCATTTAAAGGCAAGTGAGACTTTTAACCTCTCGAATGTTTTGCTTTCCTGAAGTCATTGTTTAGAATATACATAATTGCTTTAAATTACCTGGTATGTTGAGGGTGAGAGCATACAAAGATATTTATACGGTTTCTTAGCTTCAGATGAGGTGAAAGAACCACATACGTTGTGGTGGTACTTCAAGCTATTTATATTATGTTTCTTTACTTTCGGGCTACGACCCAAACAGCATACTTCAAAGTATGTAGCTTCTCCTCGACTTACTGTTGGGACGGATAGGAACTCCTTGGCATTATAACGTATACTTCTCTTCCACTATCATCTGTGATACTTGGAGATTTATCTATATAGCTTATACTATCATTTTGAATATGAGTTTGTTGCTATCAAATGTTTGCGGTTTGCCTATCAAGCGGTCGCTCTTTTGGTGCCTATCATGACTCATGAATTTGTATCATAACAAATACCATATTTATACTTTTTTAATAATGATAAATGATTTCTTCTGGCTAAATACCATGTGAGATGCACAAGCATGAGACTAGGGCTAAAAGAATATTTCTAGTTAACTGGAATATTCACACAAGAATGAAATATCAAAACTAAAGGATTAAAACAATCCACATACCTGCTGCAATCACTTGACCAAAGTACTTTGCCTTGATTCTGCAAACTCCACTCAAATATCTGTCTTACATGCTACTGAGTTAGATTCTTCAGAATGCAGCTAACAAATTTAAGCTTTCAGCAAGGTGAAAACCTTGAATATATGGAGAAGCACTCAATGAAAGAAAAATAAAGTGAATTCGATGATTGCTAAATAACTTGCCTTTCCATCTACACCCAAAGTGAAAATGCTCGTCTCATCAGAACCAAACAGAACAGAACTAATTGCAGAATCATGTGCTGGCCATCCAGTAATTTGCAAGCCAGCAGACATATCTATCACCTGTTAAGATTCTGTTGACTATGCAAGCCAGCAAAGTTATGAGAGCATCTCCTAACTGCACATATTCACTCTCAAATCTATATCTATCTATCTATACTACTTTAAAAACATGAACTCCCTAACTTGAATGTTAAATTACTATAATACCCCAACTTAAAACACTCAATTTAGTATATATTCTATATTTAATATTATATTTATTTACACTATATACTATATTAAAAGCATACACCTTTTAACATTGATAGGTAGTTACTTTTGCGAAGGGTTGTAACTTTTTTTATAGAGTTGTGACTTTTTGATGAGTTATGACATTTCTGAAAAGTTGTGATTTTTCTGTAGGGTTGTGACTCATCTGAAAAGACAGGATAAATAATTTTTCATATTATCCTTTGTTGTCTATAATAGAGGGGGTTTCTCAAACTACGAATTTTGTAAGTTTTCTATTCTTCTTCTTAAAACAAGGAAGGTTGTGAGAGTTGTTCAATTATGCTATTATAATATTTTTTGTTGGTAAATTAGATAGATCAACAAAAATTAAAGCAACAAGAAGAATTTTGAAATAACTCAACTTCAAACGAGAAGAGTATCTTGATAATTAATATGTACTCAATTTCATTGCCATAAAATATACTTTTGTAGCAACTTCTACTTGACAATAAGTTCAACGATTTTTCGTTGCACAAACAATAACTTGGTGTTCAGAATCTGAAAAGTCTTCAACTGTTGGAGAAAAAATATTTGATCAAATACTTGTTTGAAGAGTCCAAAGTACATTTAATAAGTACTCTTTTGTTTCCAATTTATTTATTGTACTTTTATTTTTCTTCTGTTTAATGTAGAATGTTATTTTTTCTTGGGGGTGGGGGCATCTTTAAGACCACAAAGTTGAAAGACATTTTTATATATTCTACATATGATCTTTAAAAGAAAAGTCTTCTTTATTTTTTAAAATTTCATATCAAAATAAAATTAGACCAATCTATATCTATCTTTTTTTTATCTATCTATACTACCTTAAAAGTATGAACTACTTAACTTAAATGTTAAATTATTATAATACCCCAAACTTAAAACACCAAATGTAGAAGATCTTCTATATTTTATATTGTATTATATTTATTTATGTGTATTATATTATATTATATTATATTATATTATATTATATTATATTATATTATATATATTATATTAACGACAATCACGTTTTCACATTGAAGGGTTGTGACATTTTCGAAGAATTATAACTTTTTGATGAATTGTGACCTTTTTGAAGGGTTGTGACTTTTCTAAAGGGTTGCAATTTTTCCAAACAGTTGTGACTTTTCTGAGGGGGGCGACTTTACCGAAGAGTTATGACTTTTCCGATGAGTTGTGACCTTTTTGAAGGGTTTTGACTTCTTTTTGATAAGGCACAATACGAAGTTTCTAATACACTACCCTTTGTTGGCTATAAAAAGAGGGGCTTCCTCAAATGTTTAAACCATGGGGAAGGGAAGAGAAAGTATATTTAAGAGGTGTAACTAAGAGATTTTAAGAGTGACTAATTTTTTATTTAATAATATTCGCATTATCTTTTAAAATAGTGTGGTGGTAAATGGTTTGATATTCACGTGCAACGCACGTGTGTCAAAACTAGTACCATTAAAAGAATGAACTCCCGAACTTAAATGTTAAGTTACGATAATACCCCCAACATAAAACACTCATTTTAGTATATATTCTGTATTTTATATTATATTTATTTATTTGTTCAATTCTATATTATATTAAAAGCAGACAATTTTTCACGTTGATGGGAGTGACTGTTCCAAAGGGTTGTGACTTATTCGATGAGTTATGAAATTTCCAAAAAGTTGTGATTTTTCTAAAAGGTTTTGACTTATTTTATAAGGCACGATAAGCATTTTTCCATATTATCTTTCGTTTTCTATAAATAGAGAGGTTTTCTCACACTTTTAAACTATGAATTTTGTAAGTTTTCTATTCTTCTTCTTGAAACAAGGGAGATTGTGAAAGTTGTTCAATTATGCAATTACAATATTTTTTTGTGGCTAAATTAGATAGATCAACAAAAATTGATGCAGCAAGGAGAATAAAATAACTCAACTTCAAACGAGAAGACTATCTAGATAATTAATATATACTCATTTTCATAGCCATACATATACTTTTGCAACAACTTCTACTTGACAAGAAGTTCAATGATTTTATGTTGCGCAAAGCACAACATGGTGTTCAAGTTGTGAAAAGTCTCAAACTTTTGGAGAAAATCGATTTGATCAAAAACTTGTTTGAAGAGTCCAAACTAGATTTAATAAGTACTCCTCCGTTTCCAATATATTTGTTGTACTTCTATTTTTATTTAGTTTAATATAGAATGTTTTTTTTTCTTGGGGGTGGAGGGCGCATCTTTAAGACCACAAAGTTAAAAGATATTTTTATATATTCTACATGTCGTTAAATTAAAAGTCTTTTTTATTTTTTTAAATTTCATATGAAACTAAAATTAGACAATTCCATAGCTATCTCTTTATCTACCCCCAACTTAAAACACCAAATTTAGTATATCTTACATAATTTATATTGTATTTTATTTATTTATTTATTTTATATTATATTATATTATATTAAAAGCATACACCTTTAAACATTGAAGAGTCGTGACATTTCCAAAGAGTTATAACTTTTCCGATGAGTTGTGACCTTTTCGAAGGGTTGTTACTTTTTTATAGGGTTGTGACTTTTCCGAAGAGTTGTGACTTTTCCAAAGGGTTGTGACATGTTCAAAGAGTTATGACTTTTCCGATGAGTTGTGACCTTTTTGAAGGGTTGTGACACTTTTTTAATAAGGCACAATAAGCATTTTTTCATACACTACCCTTTGTTGGCTATAAAAAGAGGGGTTTCCTCAAATTTTTAAATTACAATTGTTTGAAGTTTTTCATTCTTCATCTTAAAACATCAAATTTATTATATCTTCTATATTTTATATTATATTTATTTATATATATTATATTATATTATATTATATTATATTAAAAGAAGACACCATTTCACATTGAATGGTTACGACTTTTACAAAGTGTTATATGACTTTTCTGATGATTTTTGTGGCCTTCTGAAGGGTTATGACTTTTATGATTAGGAATAATATGCACATGCTCATTACACTCCCTAACATGAATGTTAAATTAATATAATACTCCAAATAAAAACATCCAATTTAGTATATCTCTTATATTTATATTAATATTTATATATATTATATTAAAAATAAGAACTCCAACAATACAATAATAACAAAGTAATGCACTATGGGGAACTTTCAATACTAATCATAAGAAAGTTTAATCCAAAATTCATAGGAACTTATACTTTATCATTCATTTTATAATTGTTTACTTAATTTCTTTATTTAATCATATTCACAATATTTTTAAAAATTGTGTTGTACATGGTTTGATGTTGCACGTGCGTCAAAACTAGTATATATATATATATAGAGAGAGAGAGAGAGAAATAGACACAGAATATGGAAATTGGAAATAAATATAAAAGTTTCTAATGCAAGGTATAAGAGAGGACGGCTACAGACTATGTTCACAAGTTCAGACAAGGATACCAAACATGTGTATCATTCCATCAGTAGCTGCAGCTGCTAAAAGTTTTCCATTGTGATTGAAGCATACTGAAGTAATTGGAGGTGGATCTTCACCAAGAGGAAGGACTGTCTTCAATAAAGTTTGAAGAGAGTTAGGTTTGAGAATCCTTATGAAGAAAGGAAAAGAAATTGTGTTGTAAATTCAGCACTTGGATACAACCCGGACCCAATATAATCACATACCATAGCTTTCCATGTCCTCATGTTCCAGACAGTTAAAGAAGCATAGCCCAATTTACCAATGTCACTCGAACCAGGCCTACAAAACTGCAATTTAGGATCCCTTTTGAGGCAAACAAGAACTATATACATCGTAATTAAGCATATCAAAACTCTCATTTAACAACAACATTCCTAGTACAGTCCCACAAGTGGGGTCTAGGGAGGGTGGGGTGTGCACACACCTTACCCCTACCTTAGTGGGTGGAGAGGTTGTTTTCGATAGACCCTCGACTCAAGAAAATCATTTTACAAGACAGGTTTGAATGAGTTGCAAGAGTAGAAGCTATGATGTAAAAAGAAATTAAAGAAAGTATACTCTCACAAGTGGGTTCTTAGAAGGGTGGGATGCATACACACCTTACCACTACCTTTGTGGCATAGAGAGGTTGTTTTTGATAGACCCTCGGCTCAAGAAAATCATTTTACAAAACAGGTCGGAATGAGTTGCAACTTACTATGATGAAAATAAAATTAAAGAAAGTACAGTCCCACAAGTGGGGTCTAGGGAGGGTGGGGTGTACACACACCTTACAGCTTACCCCATACTTTTCTGAGGTAGAGAGGTTGTTTTCAATAGACCCTCGGCTCAAGAATATCATTTCACAGAACAGGTCGTAATGAGTTGAAAGAGTAAGAAACTTTGGTCGAAAAAAAATAAAGAAAGAGCGGTACTGACAGTTAGTATAGATAACCAAAGTAAGGAAAACCACAATACTAATGAACTTGAAGAATCAAATAGCATAATCATCATATCATATCATATCATATCATATATATATATATAAATATTATTATTATAAGTGGGAAGCTCCTAACCTCAAAATTGGATTACCATTTTACCCTTCACTAAATACTATTTCTACTCTTTTTTTTTTATGTACAAACGTAAAAACATGTTCCAATAACTAATTAGATAATCAATTTTAAAGTATTCAAATGTGCTTTAAAGATGTAATGGAAGATAAAAAGTCATTCAAGTGAATGAAATAACTTGCAGTGAGTTACTAGGTGGAAGTCCAAGCATTTCTAAACAGCTTCTCTTTTTTAATTTTAAGTTAAAGAATTTGATGAGTTTCCATTGATAAAACTATATATACTCCAACTTCATCTACAAGAGATACAACCAGTTTCTAAGTGGTCAGTCTTAATGTTTTCATTCGCTCTTTGATATAATTTTTGCATAGGGTGGAGAATGATTTTCGAGTTCCGCTTGACTCTCCAATGTTCCCTTATGGATTTCATACATTAGTCTTACAAAAAATGCCTGTCGTGGATAGGAAGGTTGGAATTTTCAAGAGTTCTTTTTTTATTTAGAATGGTAAAGTTGTATTCATCAGCAATGAGGTATGCTGGCAACCAAACAAAAAATTTCAAGGCAAAGTAGTCATGATTACAAAGAGCCTAGGAAATCTACTAACTGATATACTTCATATATACCCTCTTCTTTACACCAAAAATATAGAGTATTAATGCAGTTTTCTTTTACTTTCTGCATTGGGTTAGTAATATTCTTAAAACATCTATTGTTTCTTTCCTTCCAAATTGACCACCATATTCAAGATGGAACTAGATTCCACCATTTTTTCTGTGTTTTACTTCCCCCTCTTCTCATCCAACAGCTTAGTAGGTCTACAAGGATGCTCAGGCACCACCCAAGGATCTTGGATAAGGCTTTGAAACATATACCATATCTGGGCCGTCACTCTATAGTGAAGGAACAAATGGTTGTTTGTTTCCTCCTTTTCATGGTAGAAGAAGCACCTAGAAACAATCTGGAATCCTATTTTTTTCAATCTCACCCGAGTCAGGCATGCTTTTCTGCACTCCGACCATGTGAAACACTATCTTGGTTGGAGTGCTGGACTTCCAGATTTGTTTCCAAGGTCCAAAAATGCCCCCCCGGATGTGTTGCCAGGTCTCTTTTGTACTTCCAACAGAAAACTCCTCATCACTATCATGTTTCCATATGATTGCATCAGGATTAGTGTTGAGTCCCGGAAAATCTTCCAACCAACCTTTGCAGTAAGTCGGCCACTCTATCCACTTCCCAGTCATTTAAGAGCCTCCTAAAGGTTATATTCCACCCTTGCTGAGACTACATCTCAGCAATAGATGCTCCAGGGTTGTTACAAAAAGAGTACAAATCTGCAAAGTCCTCCATGAGGGAGTTCTGTCCTATCCAACTTGTCTTTCCAAAAAAAGGATCCTAGTCCCCTCACCCACCTTGTAGCATATGTTCCTAGCTAGTTTTGGCCACAAATTTCTGATAGACATCCAAACTGAGACCCCATAGGTGCTGGTCACAATGTTGGAGGTCCATGAATCAGTTTGTCCATACTTGCTAACGATAACATCCTTCCACAGAGCCTGCCCCTCTTTACCAAACCTCCATAGCCATTTTGACAGTAAACACCTATTTTGCAGACCTAGATTCTTAATGCCAAGACCTCCCGATTTCTTGCTTAGTTGAGCAATTTGTCATTTGACCAAGTGAGTGCCCTTTCCTTCCTTGTTTCCCAACCAAAGTAAATCTCTCCTTAGTTTATCTAATTTATCTTCCGCTTTAGCAGGTAAGGGAAAGAGAGACATAACATAAGTAGGGACAGCATCTAAGACAGAATTGATCATTGTTATTCTTCCTCCCAGAGATAGGTATTGTGTCTTCCAGGTGGCTAACTTTTTCTCAGTCTTCTCCACAATTACATCCCATATTTCTAGTTCTTTGTGGTTGTTACCCAGTGGCATCCCCAGATATGTAGTTGAGAATCTAGGCCAGCAATGGCATCAGGTGCCGGCAACACCAAGAATCTACGCCCCAGACATGAGACAAACCTTCAAATCTGGTCAATTTATATGATTCGTGTGCATTGACATTCTCTTTCTCCTCTGCTTTCTACAACTACAATTCATGATTGCCTCCTATAACATGGACATTGAAGCCATGATTGCATGCCCAAGAAATTCTTTTAATCTTGTTAGGGACTTGTATACCCATGTAGGGATAAGTGTGAGATTTGAAGAACCCCATCATTTGTTCTTAAAGATGAACTATTTATTAGTATTGAATTTAGATGGACCTAAACAAAGAAAACTAGATACCGAGAACTGTAGCCTGCACATACTAGTTATTAATAGAAGAATTTTCAGTTCACAACTATTTCTCTAAAATTGCTTAAAGCAGAGGAATTGTGACAAAAATCTAAGCTATAACTTCTTCATAGCAGGACATCAAAGTTATACATTCTTAAGTTATAACTTATACATATCAGGACATCAAGATAATAGATAGAGAGCTTTAGATCAAAAAAGTACATGAAGAAAGTACAAGAGAAAGGTAGAAGTACAAGTTACCATCTCGATGCAGCAGCAGATACGAAAATTGGCTCCACAGGGCTGCATTTTAAATCCAACACGCTGTATCCGGGAAAACATGAAATGGGAAGGATAAAAGAACAAGTAAGACAGTGTCCAAGTATTTCATTTTTTCAGAAAGAAGAGAGTAAATCCCATGAGTGTGAGGAACCTTGGGAATGCTTCTGTGCAACTAAGATCACAAACAACACGTTTAGCATCGACATTCCATGCTTTGATTCCTCCATCAGCTGTGCCTATGAGAAGCTTTTCTCAAGATGAACATTAGTTCCAGAAGCTTTAGAACCAATCCAGTATTGAAGCTAGCAACTATATCAATTAACATGAAAAAGAAACAAGAATCATGGAACCTAATAATGTATGTCTATTATATTGATAGTGTCTATACCAGTCGGTCAGATTTGCACTCCCACTCAAGTGACATGATCTCTGCCCCACAATAGATGGTTGCATTTCTTGATGTTGGTGCTGATGAGTCATATGTCCATATCCTTCATCAGAATACATTAATATCAATACAAGATCAGGATAGCATAATTTGTTGGCAAGTCAAAAAGTTTCAATGACAGTACACCAAGATGGTGTCACTCTACAGAGTGTGGATATACATCAAACCCTGCAGAATCCAATCATCAATGTCTATACCATATCCTTCTACTCCAAAGAATGACAGAATGAAGATTGATCCCAGAGAAAAGATCAAATGAAAAACAATGGAGCTCTTAAATTTCCTCATAGAATTTTGTTCAACCTTGAAAATTCTATTAATTTTTCTCTAAATTAGCCAAAAAGTACAATGAAAAGTATCCTTGCATAGTTTTTTATTCTAGTCTCCAGCTTTTTCATCCCACGGCTAATCATAAGTGTTATCAAAGGCGTGCTTAAGCCCTGAAGCGAGGCTCAAAACGTGTTGAGCGCTTCGCCTCGCTTTATGTGAGCTTCAGTGACGTCATCAAGGTTCTAAGGAAAACCTTTCCTTGCCAATGAGCCTCGTATGAAGAAGTGACACTAAATAATTGATAATTCACTTTATCATAAAAAAAAATTCAATTTCTTTGGTCATATATTTGTCATTCATGTTAATAATTATTAGTCTTGGACTAAACATATATATATTTGTGTTCTTTTCTCCCTTTGCGCCTTTTTACATTAAAGCCCACGCTTTATTTGCGCTTAAAGCCCTCACGGACCTTAGAGCTTATTTGCGCTTTTCGCCTTAGATAACACTGATCATAACCTTGCATTATTCTAGGTAGATCCCTGTCAATTAAGACGGAGAAGGAATTGGCACTTTATTCAGCAAGTATTCAGCAAAGAGTTTTTAAAAAGCTCTCAGGCACGTTTTTCGAGGTTGTTAGTTTTAGCCATTTTTGAATTTTTCACTCTCTAGGGGAGAAATTCTCCTGCTGCTCTGACCGGACTTTTCAATAGATATGGGGAAAGATGGAATTTATTATAATGCAGGGTTTAAATCCTATGACATTACAAGGAGATCGATTACCTTTTCCAGTCCCAATAGAAGGACATTGTTTAGACAAGTCCTCTGCAAGCAAGGATACCGATGGCAGGCATGAATCATCTGGGCGCAGACGACAATGATAGGTCAATAGTGGTGGAGGTGCAGAGGAGGAAGATAGAGTTAGGAGATGACGTGGAAGGATAGACTATGGTGGGATCCCCAAAAGACGGAATTGGTAGAACCTCTGAAATGCTTAATTGTTCAATAGAAGAGGATATTAAAGTAGGTCTGACATTCAAAAAAAAGTAACATGAACAGACTTATGTATCACTGGAGGTTAGGTGAGAAGCATAGATATCCCTTCTGTACACTTGAATAATCGAGAAAAACACATTTAAGAGCATCGGGAGCAAATTTATCTTTTCTTGAAGTGAGTGTATGGACAAAGCATGTGTCCCAAAGATATGTGGTGGAAGAGAGAATAAGGTTGACTAAAGAAACAAAACAAAATGAGGTACCTGATTTTGAATAGAAGAGGAAGGCATAAGGTTAATCAAATAACAAGAGGAGAGCACTGCATCCCCCCAAAAAACGCAATACATTTGCTTGTATGAGAAGAGTGTGTGCAGTCTCAACAATATGCCTATTTTTCTCTTTGCGACCCCATTTTGTGGTGCACTGTAAGGACAAGATGCCGGATGAAGAATTCCATGGGAAGACATAAACTGTTTAAAAGATAATAAATATGCATGTGCATTATCACTACGAAAAGTGTGAATAGAAACACCAAACTGATTTTTTTTTAGCACAAAAAGTTTGAAATATGAAAAATTACTCAGAACGATCTTTCATTAAGAACATCCAAGTGCACCACCTTGAGTAATGGTTAATGAAAGTAATAAAATACTTAAAACCCAATGTTGAACTAACTGTACTAGGACCCCAAGTATCAAAAATGAACTAAATGAAAAAGAGACTCTGCATGACTATTAGGACTCGGGTGTGCTTCCCCAATTGACATGACTCACAATCTAACTAAGATAATTTGGACAAGCTAGGTACTATCTTCTGAAGTTTGGATAAACTAGGGTGTCCCAATCGTCTGTAGATTAAACCTGGGGAGTCGGAGATTGAACAAACTGTAGTAGATTTGTCAGAACTAAGATGATAAGTCCATCTGACTCATGCCCTTTCCCAATTATTCTTCCTGTACTGAGGTCTTGTATAACAAAGAAGTCACCAAAGGAAAGAGACGAAACAATTTAAAGTCTTAGACTCCCCATAGCTTCCCTTAGCAATCTATCAACTTCCCCATACTGTTTACATCAGTAGATCTTCGATAGGAAACGGTTCAATTAATCCCCTCAAATATGTTGTGGGACTTTTAACCGGTTTCTGAAAGAGAAGTCACACAATACTTGATCTCCTTCCTTGACATCTTATTCAGCTTTATAGTGTTATAGAATTTTAGGAGTTGTACCACCACACAAAATATCCAACCAAAATAAGACATCTACTATTAACGATTGCAAAAGTAATGAAGTTAAAGAACTTCTCTTTAATCTTTCACAATTCCCTTCCACACACTAGTTTCGTATGAGGTGGTGATACACTCAGAGGATCACTTTATAAACTACCCCTATATTTTTCCTGAATCATCATTTTTCACATGACTTGGTCTTCATGTGCAAACCTCCATAATTGTTTGCCTAAAAGGTTTGGTAACATTTACCTTACCTACCAAATGGAATCATCCTTCTCCCTCTGTTCCATCAAATAAAATATCCTTTATCACTCATCAGCTTTTCAATTCCTTACTAAAATATGACTAGGAGCAGCAATACATTGGATTCTAGTCGGAACAGAATTTGTGAAGAAATTATGGAACTTGATCCTATAACTGAATGTGCAATTGTGAAATGGACAAAGGCCCCCTGATACTTGGTTTAAAATCAAGACAGATGGTAACAAGAACATGGAAGGAATATCTGGTGCAGGAGGATATGTAGAGGCAAGGATTCATGAACATAGCATTTTATTGTGTTTGGGAAGAGGCAGTAGCAACATGACTGATGTAAAAGCAGTTCTCTTTGGCTTGAACTGGTATACAGAGAATGGTTTTACTTGCATCATACTAGAATGTGACTCTCTTATAGTCATAGATATGCTGCAGGAAAGAGTAATACAGCATGGCAGATGCAGGATACCATTAGAAAAGCTCAGCTGAGCAATGTAATTGCGGAATCCACCATTTTCCAGATCAATAACTTCTCCTTAGAATTTACCAGAACAAGGCAAAGAGCCATAGAGTTTGAACTTCATCCAGATGGCTGCATTAAGGAGTAAACAAGGAAGAACTCTTTTTTTGAGAATGGAAGTCTCTTCTCTTCTGTTGCTTCATGGTGTATTATTGTATACATGGAGGAGGATGAAATTGTCTAGTAATTTTTTGTATAGACTTTGCATGAATTGTGAGGTAAGGATGTTTAATCCCCTCTCTTTTGATTGTACCCTTTTGTGAAAGAATGAAAGGGAGATGCCGCCAGAGGAGGTAATTATTTATTATTTTATGGAAATGCATTATTACAAAATTAAATCAAAATGATACGGTACTTCAAACTCCAACTTTCTTTAACTCTGTGGATTGGTACTACACAAAATTTCTTCATGTTTCAGAAACATTTTTTTTTTAAGATCAAAAAAAGCAATTTTTCAGAAACATTTATATGAGAATGCATGTCAGCTAGGAGAATATACCTGACTGTCCCATCCACAGAAGCACTAGCAACATTGTCCCCAGTAGCAGAAAAACGGCAACGACTTATTGGACTTGTGTGGCCTAAGAATGTCTCCTGTAAAATATTATTGCAGAACAATCAATTAACCCCACCTCAGTTCCCGAAAGGAAGAACAATTATAGATTTTATGTCTATGACTTTATGATGAGCATGAACAGAAAATTAAGACAGGAGATGCTGAAGTAATTAGGGAGAAGAAAAACTGAAAACTCAGGCAAATTAAGAGTCTACCTGGAAGTCCACTCTCACTTCAGGGAATTCTTCTTCTCGCTGCGCATCATTTCCAGTGTCTGTTGAAAGATTACATAATAGCTCATCTCAGAATCAGAATCATGATCAGAATCATAAGAAGAAGAAAAAGAAGAAGAAGGCATCACTTCTCTCACTCTGACCACTGTGATTACTAATTTTAGAAGTTGAAACTTGAGTATCATCAGGCCTGATATCCTCACTGTGTTTAGGTTCTCTTTCACCAGCTTGTGCACTTGCAGAGACACAAATAACATGAGACGCCGGTACGAAAACTATGGGTTCCCCAGAACCAGCAAGAGGATTTGATGAGCTGTCAGTCCCAACAATGACTTCCGTTGCTAACAAAGAATTACTGAGATCAAATAATGCAATTAGTAGACTTCAAGATTTTCAGTAAGAACAAATTGTAACAGCTGTCACCTCCTTAACTGATGCAGCTGAGTCTCTTTCTCCTCCAACGATACTTGAAGTTGCGCAAGTTTGAAATTAAGTTGCTTGATGTCTCCTTTGAGGCGACTCACCATATTCCTTTCAGAACTGATCTTCATTAATGCAGGGATACGTGATATAGCTAAGGAGAAACTCAATGGGGGCACAATGGTAAAGAAAACTAATGGGTGACAACTAAAAAGAAATCATGTGCAAGCACGTAATACCATCTATAATCAAGGACATGCATCAGGACGAGTGAAACTAATTCTTTAAACAACCAAGTCCAAATAGACCAAACAAGGAGTTACACAATCCCTGACTTAACAATAAATGCCTCTCAAACAACTTATTTAGTATTAAGAATTAGGACATTGTTAAATATGGAAACACGATCATTCCTCTTTCAGAAAGAACTAGCAATGGAGCTCCATCTCCATTTGAATTTGTCCATTCAGATATATGTGGTCAAAGTCATGTCAGCTCTACTTTAGGTTTTCATTTTTATGTCACCTTTGTTGATAATGGTTCTCGGTGCACTTAGTTATTTCTTCTGAAAAAATATAACTTGGTTATTTTCTATCTTAGAAGGGGGTGCCTTGTTGTAACAGGTAAAGTTGTTGTTATGTGGCAAAGAGTCACAGGTTTGAGCTGTGGAAACAGACTCTTGTAGAAATACAGGGTAAGACTGTGTACAATAGACCCTTGTGGTCCATCCCTTCCCCGAACCCTGCGCATAGCAGGAGTTTAGTGCACCGGGGTGCCCTTAATTATTTTTTATCATTCAAGTCTTTTCTGAAATTCATACTCCCTTTGATGTTTCTATCAAGAAAGTATACAGTGACAATGCATGATAAAAACATTCTTCACCTATATATTTCTTTGTCTTCACAAGGTATTTTACACTTCATTTTGTGCATATATAGTTTTTTGAGAACTGGAACAGTAGTATACAAGTGTAGCACAAAGACTGCTAAAGCCATAGACGAAAAAACCAACAGCATGCATATCTTCTACCACCTACTACAGGGATGCTATGATATCTACCAGTGAATCAATATCCTGGACAAAATCTTCCTTGCACCAAAATCGAAACAAAAAAGACAGTTCATACTAATCTTTTGTAAGGAGCTGATGTTCCTTCAGAACAACTAATGTTTCTTTCCTTTCAAATGGTCCACTTGGAATAATCTTCTACCATTTCTTTTGTCCAATTAGTCCACCAGAAAAATTCCAACAAGAAGGCAGTTCCCTTCTAGTCCTAGGCATGATCCATGACAGGCCTTTCATACTCAAAAAAGGGTTCCAGAGGACTCTAGAAACCACACAATGTATAAATAAGTGACAATAGCTTTCTGCCTCCTTTCCACATAGATAGCACCTTGAACACAATTGCATCCCCCTTCTCTTTAGATTTCTTATGTTTTTTTTGAAAAGGTAACTTGTATTATAAACACAAGAATACTCAGGATGTATTCCAGTAATACTTACAATCAGAAATACAAAAGTGTTTTTGTTTACCTATGAACTCCTTAAGGACTCTAACATACTAGTGATATCCTCATCTTCATGAGGATATTCATGTTTACACCAAAAATAGAACAGAGCTAAACATTTCAGCTTCAGCTTCTCCATAGAGCAGCTCTTGTTCTCAAAACATCTTTGATTCCTTTCCAGCCAAATAGTCCACCAAATGCAGGCTGGGATAATCTTCCATCTCTCCCTGTGCCCCGACTGATTTCCATCCCGATTCCAACATGCCAAAGCTTCCTTTATGTTTCCTGGCATAGACCAACTGATGCCCCTTCTTTTGATGAAAATTTGCCAAAGTTTCACTGTCTCCTTACAGTGTAAAAAGAGATGATTTATTGTCTCTGTCTCACATTCACAAAAAAAACATCTGGAGCACAAATCGAGGCCCTTCTTCATACGGTTATCCTGCGTGAGAACAACCTGTTTTGCTAAGAGCCAAGTAAAACAGGCCACCTTGAAGGGCACCTTAACTTTCCAGATCATTTTCCATGGCCAGTAGCTTGATTGAGTGTGTGTCCTCTGTGAGTTTTTGTAAGCTGTTCCAACTGAGAATTTCCCCCGTGAATCTGGAGCCCATAACAGTTTGTCTTCATTGTTACTGAGTTCCTTGTATCGTTCCAGGATATTTAGAAATTCAACCATTCTATTCACCTCCCAATCATTTAAAGGTCTTCTGAACTTTAAATTCCAACCTTGAGCATCTCTCATTTCTTTGACAGTGGCCACTTTCTGTAGACTCAAGCTGAATAGGTCAGGGAAACTAGCTTTAAGTGAAGCTTGTCCCGCCCAAACTTCCTCCCAAAATAGAGTTTTTCCACCATCTCCTATCTTAATTGTGCACTTGTTTATAAGTTTTGGCCATAGATTCCTGATTGTCCTCCACACTCCGGTGCCATATGGTTGTGTTGCTATGTTGCTAATCCACCTTGTCTCCATTCCATATCTAGCCTTAATGGTGACTTTCCACAGCGACTGTTCTTGTGATGCAAATCTCCACAGCCATTTCATTAGCAAGCTGTGGTTTTGTATTTTCAGATTCCTTGTTCCTAGTCCCCCTTCTTTCTTGCTGACTAAAACTTCATTCCACTTGACCAAGTGAAACTTGTGCTTATTTGGATCGCAGTTTCCTTGCCAAAGAAAATTTCTTCTAATGGCATCTAATCTGTCTCTTACACTTGCTGGCATAGGGTACACCGACATCATGTAGGTAGGCAAAGCATCAAGAACACTGTTGATGAGAGTAGCTCTGCCACCCAGGGATAAATACTGACTTTTCCAATTGGCAAGCTTCTTCTCGCTTTTCTCCAGTACATTGTTCCATATGCCTTTTGATTTGCTCTTATCTCCTAGAGGCATTCCCAAATATATTGTGGGCAGCTCCCCTATCTTTCCTCCCAGAATATTTGTCAGACTGTCAATTCTAGGTACCTCATTGACTGGATAGATGTAACTTTTGCCCCAATTAATGTGTAGACCTGAAGTTGCCTCAAACAATATCAATATTATTCTTAAAAACTTCAGTTGACTGATGTCTGCATCACAAAATATTAGCGTGTCATCTGCATAATGGAGATGTGAGATAGCTAGACTCTGTCTATCCCCCATGTTTGCATTGAAACCCCTTATCCAGCTGTTTGTTTGGGTTGTTCTTAGCATATCATTGAGACCCTCCATTGCCAAGATAAAGAGAAAAGGAGATAATGGATCCCCTTGTCTCAAGCCTCTCTCAGATGAGAAGAAACCTGTGGGAGAGCCATTAATCAAAACTGAAAATTTCACTGTAGTGGTGCAAAATTTGATCCAGTTTATCCATCTTTCCCCAAAACCCATGTTTTCCAAAGTCTTCCATAGGAAACCCCAATTTAAGTGGTCATAGGCTTTCTCTATATCCAGCTTACAAAGAATGCCTGGGACCTTGCTAATTTGCCTCACATCTACACATTCGTTGGCAATCACAATAGCATCCATGATCTGCCTGCCCTTAATAAATGCCATCTGATGTGTATCTACCAGTTTTGAAACAACTTTTTTCCGCCTCTCAGTCAGCACTTTTGAGATGATCTTATATATGCTACCTATTAAGCTAATAGGTCTAAAGTCTTTTAGTTCTTTGGCCCCCAATTTTTTTGGGATCAAGGCTATGAAGGTGGCATTGAAGCTTCTTTCAAAAATGTTCTGATTATGAAAGTTCTGAACTGCTGCCACTACTTCTTTGCTTACTATTTCCCAGCAATTGGTGAAGAATGCCATGGTGAAACCATCCGGCCCAGGTGCCTTGTCCCTCGCACATGCCATCACACATTCTTTGATCTCAGCCTCACTAAATTGACTTTCTAGCATTAAGTTATCTTCTTCGCTGATAACAACACCTGATCTATGGTTGAATTGAGGTCTCCATATCTCTGATTCTGTATACAACTTCTGATAAAATTTGACAATCTCCTCCCTGATCACTAATGAGTCCCCTGTACACTCACCATCCACCAGAAGTTTGTCTATATTATTATATCTTTTGTGACAGTTTGCAGTTCTGTGAAAAAACTTTGTGTTTTTGTCACCTTCTTTCAACCATATAGCTCTGGACCTTTGTCTCCACGCGACCTCCTCCTTTTTTGCATTTTCCTCAAACTCCACAGTGAGAGTTGTTCTTAGATAGATCTCATCATCAGATAACTGTCTCTGGTCTTGTATTACCTCAAGCTCTGTCAACTGACTTAGGATACTCTGTTTTTGTAGTCCCAGGTTGCCTTGGCTAGTCCTACTCCACTCTTTTAGCTTGCCTTTCAAATATTTTAGTTTGTCAGCTAAAATATAATCTGGTCTGCCTCTACAGTGGTGAGATTCCCACCATAACTTTACTTTCTCCTTGAAATTTTCTGTCTGCAGCCACCAGTTCTCGAATTTGAAGAAAGAAATTGATCTCTCCCAATTTCCACATTCAAGAATTAGGGGACAGTGATCCGATGTTACTCTATGTAGGACTGATTGCTTGATGTTCCTAAAAGAGTTTTCCCATGCTTCAGAAATCAAAAATCTGTCTAGTCTGGCTGCAACATCATGGCTTTCCCCTTTCTTCCAAGTATACTTGTTCCCTGCTAATTGTAAGTCCACTAGCTCCATATCCTCGATGAACTCTGAAAAATCCCTCATGGCTTTATTATATCTTGAACAGTTCTTCTTTTCTGAAGGAAATCTAACGGTGTTAAAATCACCCACCACCACCCAAGGACCTGTGAAAAGTCCTCTTACAGCCCCTAGTTCCCACCAGACCTCCTCCCTTTCTAATGTACAATTTGGAGCGTAAACTCCTGTCATATGCCAACTGAGGTCCTGAGTTTTGCCCACAAATTTACAAGTTATACAGTATGTACCTGTCTCGCATATTTCCCCATCCCACAGTCTGCTATCCCACATTAGAATTATGCCCCCTCTTGTGCCACTAGCTTCTAGTTGCACGTACTTCACCCATCTATTCGACCATAAATCTTTAATGATCTCCCTTATATCCCCTTGTAATTTCGTCTCCTGAAAGCAGAAGACATCAGCTTTCCAATTGTGTAACAAACTTCTAATCAGGAGTCTCTTCCTGGCATCATTGAGACCCCTCACGTTCCAAGATATGATGTTAACCTTCATTAAATTGGACAATGGTATGTCCCCCCCTGCTTCTCGTGCCGTAGCTGAAAAAATTGTTTCCAGATTCCAACCTTTTCAGTTCCTTTGATCCATTACTTTTGGGAGTCAACGGAATCAGAGCCTTCACTACTTCAATGGGGTTTTGCCTCTTTCCATCTATCTTCATGAACAATTCCTCAGCTAACTCCTCAGAGCCGTTAAAATGTACCCCAAATTCTTCAGCCAATTTGAGAACATTTTGTCTAACCCAAAAGGAGACAGCTGCGTGATTATCTGCATCCATGCTGTCAGTTAAATCTGTTGAATTCAGTGGGATAGCTTCTTCTATATTTAGTGCCCCAATTTCTTTTCTTCCTCTATCTACCTGTTTGATTAAATCTCCTCTGTCGTCAATATGTATTATTGACATGGCATCTTCGTCAATTTGGCCCTCAAATTGAAATTCCTCCTCACCACCTTCTTCGCTTGTGTCGAGGTTGATTGAGGGAAGGATCTGCTTTTCTCCACTGTTTTGTTGAGGAAAACTATCGATGATAATCTGATTTGCTTCAGTTTCATCTTTTAAAGGTCTCCTAGGCTTTTAATTACAAAAGCCTTCTCAAACCTATTTGCCCATTGGGCCATCGGGTCCTGGCCCAAAATTTTCAAACCCTTTCTTTTGACCTTGCCTTCATTTAAGTTGAGATCATGTGAAGCCCCATGTGCTTCTGTCCCCACTACTTCTTCACGTGTGGATTCACAAGTTTGGACAGTTGTGTAATTCAAATTTCCTTTGGACTCAGAGGTTCCCACGTGCCCAGTCACATCTGTGCAGACTAAACCTCCCCCTCCTCTTTTGTTGTAGGGTTTCTCTATAAACCGTTGTACAAACATTTGGTTTTCTCTTGGACCTTCAGTTAAAACTCTCGCCGGAGCTTCGATCCAAACTTGGATCCTGAAAATCTTTCCGTCATGTTTCAGCTCCACCACCTTCGGTACTGATATCTCATCTCCTTTTACCTTCAGTCTTGCCCATTTAAGATGATTCCGAAGCTCAGTTTCCTCCTCTGTCTGAATCCATCCACTGCAAAGATCGCCTATTTCTTGGAGAATCTTTTGGGACCAGAACTGTAATGGTAATCCTACCAACCTGATCCACACTTGCTTCAGATTCTCTGTTATCGCATTTGACGTCGACGACCACCAATTGAGTAGGAATTTGTGGTTCTTCCAAAACCAGGTTCCTTTCACGATATGGTCGGCATCCTTCTTTGTGGGTAGTTCAAAGAGAAACTGATTCCGACCCATCTCATAGATGTTGACACCATGAAGATGCTTCCAAGTACTCGTTGACCATTGGCGAATCTCCGACAAGATGACATTTGGGATTTCCTCTGGTAGACTGCCAACCACACACCTAGCCAGTAACTCATTCTGGGTTCTGCCTGCCTCGTCAGAGATTACCAAAGAATTTCCTTGTCTGTGGATTTTAGCCGCATTCATTTCTCTTGTGGTCCATTTGTTGTTTCTGACTGCATCGGCATATAGTAACCCCTTTTCTGTATTTCGATGTATTGATGTCTCTGTCCTTTTCCTCTTAAGCATTAATGAAATTTGTTATTTTGAAAGCAATGTCTAGCCACCCTGAGTTGAATGACCATTCAGGAATGATGATTACTGCTTTCTTTTTCCCTTGCATATTGATAATACTAATGTAACGATCGGATTTGTTGAAATTTCTAGAGCAAAAGAATTCTGAGGCATGATCATGAAATTTCCATCTTTTGACTGAATTTCCTTTGGTTTTTGAAGCTTCTCTGAGGACAAAACCTACCCACTCCATCGTCTTTTGGCTGAAACTCGCTCTTGTCATCATCTTACGTCCTCTTTCCACCCATTCGTACCACGTCTAAGCTCTTGATATCGTTCTGGTGATATCGTATGATTTAAAACCCATCATGAAATATATGACATCTTCATCCATATTTGAAAAAAAAAAAAAAAAAAAAAAAAGATTTCTTATGTTAGGCAAGCATCTCTGACAACTAACCACACAAAATAGGTTACTTTAGATTGAAGTTTCACTTTCCATACTGATTTCCAACTCCGCAAATGAGCTTGTTGATCAGGATGATTAAGTCTAGCATATGCTGAATTCGATGTAAACTGGCCTAGACTGTGCTTCCTGCATTTAAGTTTGTCTTCCTCATCTGTTGTCCCCTTGAAATGATCAAGAGCTTTCAAAATTTCAGTGAGTCTAGCTAGCTCCCAGTCATTAAGTTGTCTCTTGAAGTTGAAACTTCACCCTGGTACAACGAGCTCGACCCAGAAGGCAAACCCCTTGCTTTCGCTGGCAAGGGGTTTCGAACTTAAGACCTCCAACATGGAAGTCCTCAGTCCAAACCACTAGGCCACCCCAAAGGGTTACACATAAGTAAGTATATCTTTCGAGACATTCCGTACTTTTCACAAACAATAACAATATACCTGATGTAATCCCACGATGTAATCCCACAAGTGTCATCTAGGGAGGGTGGTGTGTACACTAACCTTAACCCTACCTTGTGAAGGTAGAGAGGTTGGTTCCGATAGGCCATCAATACAAATAAACCATTTCAAAGATGGTATAAGAAAGGAATATTGTTAGAATTGGAATAGATATATATACAATCCTATTTAGAATAGGAATAGTCATAGGAATAGGAATAGTAAATAGTATCCTACTTGATAAAGAATTGTATTGTAGTGTTATAAATAGGGTCTCTATAGAGAATGAAGACAGAGAACCGCTGGGTAAAGAAGTTTCAATATCTAGTACGACGGAGAAACCAACAATTTATACACCACAGCACGTGGGCACATCGACAGCTAGAGAATTTTTGAATTGGGAGTCACGTGACCGCAGCTAGAAAGGGAAAGGGCAACTTCATGCAGTAGCAGGCCAAATCAGCGAGAGAAAAAATCAGGGCCCATAAAAAGCTTTAGGCCCAACAAGGTTTAAACAAAAAGAAAGTAGTCAAGAAGCCCAAAGACTAGACTTAGTAAGTGTTGAAATAATGGCAAATCTTTCTCAAACAAAGACGCAGTATAGATTCAAAAATCTGGACAACCTGGAGGTGGAGGAGAGAAATTTCATGCCTCACGAACAAGAGGAGACAATACAGGAGGACGGGGAGAACGCAGTCACCGTAGCGAAAGCTACAAACATGGGAAAACAAATAATAGTCGTATCACAACTGAATGGACCGAATGATAGCAATACGGAGCTCACAGAGAATGTTGTACCGCTGATGATTCAGCTGCCATTAGAAGACAATTTTAATTCAAAAAGTCATCCACTTTGGATTAAGCAACACATACTCAAATTGAGCACTGAATTTGGGGTAGATTTTAGAGGATGTGACGAGAAAGCAAAGGAGCTCTTTATGAAAATTGATAATAACAAGCAAGGGAACAAGGGGGGCAAGGGAGAAGTCACAACAAACAAAAAGAAAGGATCAAACGAATTGAAAAGCCTGGAACTGGATACAAAGTTCATGAGCTTTGGCACTAGAAGTAGAGGGGGATACCTGGCAATAGAACAATAATGAAGCTAAACATAGTGTCATGGAATATAAGGGGGATGAACTGTGCTAGAAAGAGGGAAGTGATCAAAAATATTATGAAGAGCTGGAAGGCAGATGTAGTATGTTTCCAAGAAACAAAGGTGGAAGGGAAAATTGAAAATATTGTGAAGTATAGGGGAATAAATAGGTGAATTATGCACAGTTAGAAGCTAGTGGAACCAGGGGAGGCATCGTTATTATGTGGGACAAAAGGGAGTGGGAAGGAGAAATTAGCAGTGTAGGGATGTACTCTGTCACCTGTAGCTTCACAGAGATATGTCAAGATTTCAGCTGGCACCTCACAGGTGTCTATGCACCAAATGATAGAGTAGAAAGGGAAGAGACCTGGTGGGAAATTGGTGCTGCCAGGGGGTTGATTGCAGGACCTTGGGTCCTATGTGAGGATTTCAACACTGTGAGGTACCCATCGGAGAAGAAAAATTGCAACAGAATCAACAAAGGAATGACAGATTTCTCAGATTTCATAGAAGACATGGAGTTAGTTGATCCTGAATTATCTGGGGGAAAATACACCTGGAAGAAAGGAGACAGGCATACAACAGCAGCCAGACTTGACAGAATTTTGTTCTCGAAAGAATGGGAAGCAAATTTTAGAAATATAAGGCAGCACATACTTCACAGAGTGTCATCAGATCACTCTCCCATAATGTTACAATGCAGTGCTTGGGAAAACGCAAAGTCATACTTTAAATTTGAGAACTGGTGGTTGGACATAGAGGGTTTCAATGACAAAATTAAAGGATGGTAGAACTCCTTCAGTTTCATAGGGAAACCTGACTATGTCTTGGTTGCAAAGCTCAAAGCACTAAAAGAAAAGCTGAAAGAATGGAGCAAAACTGCACAAGGGAACTTGGGAACACAAAAACAAAATGTCTTGAAACAGCTAGCTGAATTAGAGGAGATACAGGAGAACAGAACCCGGAGGCCAGAAGAGATAACCTCTAAAACAGCATTAATCAGTGAGTTTGAAGACATAGCTAAAAGGGAGGAAATAGCTTGGAGGCAAAGATCTAGGGCAGTGTGGCTAGAGCAGGGGGATAGAAACACTAATTTCTTCCACAGAACTGCAAATGCACACAGGAGAATGAATACAATCTCAAAGCTGAAAGTGAGAGGAGAAAATTTGACTAAACCAGAGGAGATACAGAAGGAGATAGTAACTTATTATGAGGAACTATACTCTGAGCCAGAAGAATGGAGACCCTACCTGGAGATGAGAAATTGTCCTATGATTCATGAAGAAGAAAACAAATTACTCTTGGCACCTTTTGAGCAGCAGGAAATTCAAGAGAGCATAAAAGCATGTGCAGGGGACAAAGCACCAGGGCCAGATGGTTACTCCATGGCTTACATCAGCCAATGTTGGGACATCATTAAACTTGATCTGGTGGCTACAGTGCAGCAGTTTCATAAGGCAGAGAGGTTTGAGAAGAGTATTAATGCCACCTTTGTGGCTTTAATTCCTAAGAAAGTGGGAGCTGAGGAACTGACAGATTTTAGACCTATTAGTCTAATAGGTGGAGTTTACAAGATCATTGCTAAACTGCTGGCAGAAAGGTTAAAGAAGGTGCTACACAGGCTTGTAGACAGCAAACAAATGGCATTCATAAAAGGTAGACAAATAATGGATGCAGTGTTGATAGCAAATGAATGTGTTGAGTCTAGACAGAGAAGCAAGTGCCCTGGAATTCTATGCAAGCTTGATGTACAGAAGGCCTATGATCATTTAAACTGGAATTTCTTACTACTTATGATGCAAAGGATGGGTTTTGGAGCCAAATAGATTAGATGGGTGAAATTCTACATAAGCACAGTCAAGTTTTCTATCTTAGTTAATAGAACTCCTAGTGGTTTCTTTTCATCCCAAAGGGGACTGAGACAAGGTGATCCCCTGTCACCCTTTCTATTCATCTTAGCCATGGAAGGTTTGAGTAACCTAATTCACACAGCAAAGATGAAGGGCTGGGTAAGGGGCTTTAGGGTGGACAGCAGTGCACAAAATGGCTTGGAGATTACCCATCTGCAATATGCAAATGATACTCTTATTTTTTGTGAAGCAATGACAGAGCAAATGTTGATCCTAAGAGTAATATTCATCATCTTTGAAGCAGTCTCTGGATTACATATCAATTGGGGGAAGAGTTTCATTTATCCCATAAATGAAGTGGCTCAGGTGGAGAGTCTGGCAGGGGTTTTGGGTGGTAGGGTAGGGGAACTACCAACCATATACCTAGGTATGCCATTGGGGGAAAGAGCAAATCAATAGGGATCTGGAATGGAGTGATAGAAAAATGCGAAAAGAAGCTAACCAACTGGAAGAGCCAATATCTGTCTAGAGGAGGTAGATTAACCATGGTTAATAGTGTGCTAGATGCAATACCTGCCTATATGATGTCTGTGTTCCCAGCACCAGACAAGGTCAAACAGAGGATAGATGCTTTGAGAAGAAATTTCTTTTGGCAGGGAAATGAAGATAAAAAGAAGTTTCATCTAGTCAAGTGGGAAGAGGTCATAAAAAACAAGAAAGAGGGGGGACTGGGGATCAGGAACATGAAGAAACAAAACAAAAGCCTAATGTTAAAATGGCTTTGGAAGTTTATGACAAGAAAGAATATGCTATGGAGAGAGGTGATCAGGGCAAAATATGAAATGGAGAATAGGTGGATGACAAAGATGGTAACTACACCATATGGATGTGGTATCTGGAGATCAATAAGAAATCTTTGGCATCTGTTTCTTTCTAGAATCAGATTCCAGGTGGGTAATGGAATGAAGGTGTCATTTTGGGAGGACAGATGGATAGCCCAAAGAACCCTGAAACAATTATTCCCAGACTTATATACACTAAGCCTTCAACAAAATGCAACTGTGGCTGAAATGTGGACAGGACAGGGGTGGAACTTACATCTTAGGAGGAATCTAAATGATTGGGAGATGGGGAACAAAGTGGCCTTCCATGATACAATGGCACAATTTAGTAATCTGACTAGGGAAGAAGACAGTTGTGTGGAAGATTGGCAGCAAAGGGGTTTTCAGTGTCAAGTCAGCTTACAAAGATCTTAATCACTCAAATTCAAATGATAGGATGGAGCTCTGGCCATGGCAGATGATATGGAGACCTAAAATCCCATACAAGGTAAACTGTTTCACATGGTTACTAGCAAAGGAAGCAGTGCTGACACAAGAAAATATAAAGAAGAGGAAGTTCCAACTATGCTCAAGATGCTATTTGTGTGAGGAACAAGCAGAGACAGTCAACCATCAATTATGGAGAATATTCAGCAGCCTTAGTAAGATCATTTGGGTGAAACCAAGAAACATAGTACAACTCCTAAATTGTTGGATCAATATTGGCAATACTACAATTAAGGAGGAGAGATGGAGGATTGTCCCAGCTTGTATATGGTGGACAGTGTGGAAAGAAAGGAATCAAAGATGTTTTGAGGGCAAGAAGAACAATTTGTAGAATTTCAAGATGAATTGTATAGCTCTTTATTATTTTGGTGTAAACAGAAAGTCTTAGTACAGGCAGAAGAACTTTTTGATGTTTTAGACTATTTGTGACAAAAAGCACAGATGGAGTAAGTCTCGTTTGTAATACTTTTGGAAGGGGGGCTACTTTGATGTAGTATACCTGTGGATAAATAGAAGAAAAAGTTACCATTCTCAAAAAAAAAAAAAAAAAAAAAATACGTAGATACAACAATTCAATAATATTTTTTTCCTATATTTCTCACATGGTATCAGAGTCTCTACGATCTTGGTAGAGAATCAAAGAGTTTCTATTGTCGGCAGGCAGCCATCACCCATATATGCCACCCGTATGGCTAATAATTATATTTTGCTCCTATATTTCACACATGGTATCAGAGCCTCTACGATCTTGGTAGAGAATCAAAGAGTTTCTATTGCCGACGGGCAACCATTACCCATATATGTCACCCGTATGGCTAATGATTATATTAGCAATAGTTGGGTCACCATGTATCTTTTCGTGACTACTTTCTTATATCTAATATGTGTAGCACCGTGTTATCTTTTCGGTGACTACTTTTATCATATGTGATTTGTGTAGCATCATGCAATTTTTTCGGTGAATACTTTTTTCATATTTAATTTGTGTAGCAATATGCCATCTTTCTGGTGACTGCTTTTTTCATAATTAATTTGTATAGCACTATGACATCATTCTAGTGACTATTTTCTCATATCTTATTTGTGTAGCACTGTGCCATCATTTCGATGACTAGTTTCTCATATCTTATATGTGTAGCACCGTGCCATCCTTCCGATGACTACATTTTTCATAATTAATTTGTGTAGCACTGTGCCATCTATCCTGTGACTACTTTTATTTAGATCTGATTTGCATAGCACCGTGCATCTCTGCAGACTACTTTTCATATTTAATTTGTGTAGTATCGTGGATTTTTTTGAACTGCTTTCTAATATTTGAGTTGCATAGCACCGTGTGTCTTTTCGATGACTCCTCATATTTGTTTGGGTAGTTCCATTCGGAAAGCTTTCCGATGACTCCTCAAATCTGATTTACATAGGGTTGTGCATCATTCCGACTCTACCCATATAATTTCTCCTTTTCAAAAGAGTCATGCCATTAATCTGACCCTACTCATATAATTCTCTTTCTCAGAAGGGTTGTGCCATCATTCCGTCTGCACCCATATAATTTTATTTCACAGATTGTGACATTCTAATCAGTTGAACGCTAAGAACGTTTTTCTCCATGGTGATCTCAATGAAGAAGTTTATATGGAGCAAGCACCTGATTTTGTTGCTCAGGGAGAGTCTACTGCACTTATATGTCGATTGTGTAAGTCACTTTATGGTCCGAAACAATTTTCTCAACGAACTTATCACTCTGTATTTTATCGACATTATACATCAAATCTAATTTATTTATTTTGAGGAACTACATCTAATCTAGAATTTATTTCATGAGAAGGCCAAGCACATTGAGATTCACTAACATTATGCATCAAATCTAGTATTTCATGAGAAGAAGCACATTGAAATTGACGGTCAATTTTGTGAAGTCGGGTGATCAACCTGCAGATATACCACCAAGCTCCTCATCAGTCCTTGTATTAATTACATTTGTAACAAGCTGGGTACATGTGACTTGTATGCACCAGCTTAAGGGGGAGTGTTAAAATTGGAATAGATATATACAATCGTATTTAGAATAGGAATAGGCATAGGAATGGAATAGGAATAGGAATAAGAATAGTAATGAATATCCTACTTAGTAAAGGATTGTATTGTAGTGTTTATAAATAGGGTCTCTATGTAATAATGTAGATACAAAATTAAATAATATTTTTTTCCTATATTTCTCACAAATACTATAGTGAAAAAGCCATGATGAAAGTAGCAACAACAACATACCCAGTATAATCCCACAAAGTGAGGTTTGGGAAGGGTAGAGGGTACGCAGACCTTACCTCTACTCAGGTAGAGAGATTGTTCCCAATAGACCCTCTACTCAAAAAAAAAGTCTAAAGCAGTCCAAAAAACAAAACAACAAAAGTTCAAGAAATAGCAGATAGTAACAGGACAATAACTACAACAACATAATATGATAGTCAAAGGACAAGATAACAAATAATAACAGAAATCAAAGGACTAAAAACTACAAGAGCAATACTACAACTACTAGTATGGACAGATAACAAGACAACGCACTACTACGTACTAGCCCTCTACCCCAATTCGTGTCCTCCACAACCTCTTACCTAAGGCCATGTCCTTAGTAAGCTGAAGCGGCATCATATCTTGTCTAATAACCTCTCCCAAGCTGTCTTTGGTCTATCTCTACCTCTCATAAAACCATCCATAAGCATTGTCTCACAACTCCACACTAGGACATCTGTACATCTTCTTTTTACATGCCTAAACCATTTCAGTCTCGTTTCTACATTTTGTCCTCCACCGAAGCCGCTCCACCTTGACCCAGATGTCCTCATTTGAAATCTTATCAGAGATAGTAGTAACAACAAATAATATGATAACAAAGCAAAGGAAACAATAAATAAAGAAAAACTAAAGAATAAAATAATAGGATAGTAATAATAATAATAATAGTACTTAAGGAAAACTAGACAATGTTCAACTCTTTACTAACCTTCTACCATGATCCTCGACCTCCATATCCATTTATCTAGGGCCATGTCCTCAGTAAGTTGCATGTATGTCGTTTCTTGTTTAATCACCTCTTTCAATGCTTCTTCAACCTACCTCTACCTCTTCACAAACCCACCATGGTCAACCTCTCACATCTCTTTACTAGGGCATTTATGCATCTCTTTACATGCCTGAACCATCTTACTCTTGCTTCTTTCATGTTGTCAACCATAGCAGCCACTCTCACCTTGTGGCGAATATCTCTCCTAGTATGCCCACACATCTATCTCAACATTTTTGTTTCTTCTACTTTCCATCGTTGGGAAGTTTGAGTTCTTGACCGACCAACACTATACCACATAGCTAGTCTAACCACTTTATAAACCTTACCTTTACGTCTTGGTGGTACATTCTTATCACAATAGACACCGGATGTAAGCCTCCATTTCATCCACCTCACTCCAATACAATGTGTAACATCATCGTCCATCAAATTAGCTAAATCAAAATGTCATCTCCATGGTTCTTTCTGCACCAACTCTTCCCATTACAGCTCATCCCCTCTTCCTCTTCAAGTCTACTCTAGACGACCTCGACCAAACCCTCCACTAGCCAATCTAGTTGGTGTTACTATTCATGATACATGCAAACAATGTTTGACGAGTGACTCATACTTCAACAACACCCCCTACTTGGGTTGAGCACTCATCAAATAAAATAGATCTTCTTATTGCTCTTAGAAAAAACATTTAGACTACTCACAATATTTATCTTGTTTATAATTTCCTGTGTTATTACACTTTGTTGCCTTCATACCATGCCTTTATTATCAATTTATATACTATCAAAATACCAAAGACAATGGCAGGGCATGATGGCTCATCCAAGTTGGTGTCAAGCTATGATCAATGTAATGATAGTCTTAAAGATAATGGTACTTGGGAATAGTTCTTTTACCACTGCACGAAGCAGTCGTTAGATGTTGTTGAAATTTATATCAAAGGTTGATGGTTTCAAAGCTAGATGGGTAGAAACGGATCTACTCAAATTAACAGCCTTGATTATAGTGACATTATTTCTACGATAATGAAGATTGTATATATTTGTCTACTTATTTCCATCGTAATCATGTCTCTTTAGCTCCTTTATTAGTTTCACGGCGGCCTTGTTGAGGATGTCAACATGTAGCAACCTCAAAGTTTTTTGCTCACAAGAAGTTTGAGTTTGTGTGTCAATTACATTAATCTTTGTATAGTCTTGAGCAATGGATTCATCATAAACCTAATAGTAATTTCCAATAACGTAAATCAATAGTTCAAATTGCATTCAGAACAAAGTAATCTTTTACTTTGGTTAAGGGCCCTTTTTGTGAGAAAGTTGAGTGCCAAAGTCACTGAGTGGGCAAGTCATCAATCCTTGGACTATGTAAGGTACTTTATATGTTGGGTTATGGGCGAGCATTTTACCAAAGGTTTCTAAAAAAGTCCGTCGAAGGATTCCACAAAAATTTAAGGTTTAGTCATTTGTGGTTGTTTAGCACTAATGATCAAGAGTTTGGCATGCTTCAAAGTAAAGTTGACCACTCTATGTTCTATAAACATTCTCATAATGGAAAAATTAGAGTAGCATACTCTTGATTGTTTACGCTCATGACATTGTCATAAAGGCAATGATGAAGGTATCACTCAACCTAAATAGTATCTAATTAGTCACTTCGAAACCAATCTCAAACCAAAAATCTGATTAAATGAAGATACTTCCTAAGCATTGGCATTATTCAACACTAGGATTTTCATTTTAAGAGGTATGATTTGAACATAATGGAAAACACTAGCACATTAAATTGCAAACCTATTGATGCTCCTATGGAATCCTAGCCAGTGGGAGCCCTAGAGGACCCTAATCATAATCAAAGATTAGTTGACAAGCTCAATTATATTACAATCATGACGAGACATCTCATTTTTTATCAGTGTTATTAGCCAATTTCTCCAAGCTCCTTATGACAGTCATGAAATGCTTCAATTCACAATCTTAGGTATATCAAAGTTAACTTGGACAAGGCATATTATATGAGGATAAGAGCATAACAAATACATTGGAAACTCCAATGCAAACTAAGTAGGATCTTCTTAAGATAGATTATCTACTAAAGGAAAACTATGTTTTAATTAGAGAAAATCGACATCTTGGAAAAGCAAAACACACACAATAGTTGGATCAATTGCAAAGGCAAATTATCAAGCAATGATGTTGGCTACATGTAGCCTTATATGACTAAAGCAACTTTTTTAAGGATTTTGCACTAATGCAACTGATCTATGGCAATCAGGCTGCAATACACAATGTTTTAAGCTTAGTGTTTCATGAGAGAACGAAGTAAATAGAAACATTTTGTCATTTCATCCGACAAAAGAGTTGGGGTACATTACAACAGGTTTTATCAACTTGAATGATCCAGTTGGCAAATATAGTTACAAAGTCAATCCACTGCTCCAGAATTGAGTATATTTGAGGCAAGTCAAGAGCATATAATGTGTATGCCCCAACTTGAGGGGGAGTATTAAGAATTAAGAAAATGTTAAAACATTTAGAAGAGCCCATTCTTTGTAAAAATGGAAAAGGTTAAGAATTCTTATAATTGTGCAACTACAAATAGGAAATACTTTCCTTTCCTTTTTGGGATTACAGTTTGTTCCTCTTTAGGTGTAAACAATATTTGAACCACAACATGCTTGAGGGAATAATCAAGTAATTCATTTCAAACATCTCATTCTTTTTTCATTATTTACATTTAGCTTATTATCATATGGTGAAATGCAATGTGTATTTGCTTTTACTACAATCTAATTAATGGGCACATTTTTTCAAGAAAACATTAAATACCTTCAAACATATAATTGATCTTCATAGGAGACATACAGACATTTATCTTCTTTTACTATAAACTGATTCCCTCAACAAAATTGGTAAAGGCCTTAGCATCTTTGTTTTCCCCATATGCCTGGCAGTAAAGCACCAGAAACTAAATGTAAAAGATGGTCTCCTCTAAACACCAAAGAAGCATAAATAATCTCACTTGTAGGGAAACTGCTTGAAATTAATTTGCATGATTGAAAGCAAGAATATTTAATCCATAACTAGAAATAATAAAACATGAGAATATATAGTTAAGGATATGAGTGCCATTAAACATCTTGGTGAGAAAATTTCTAAGAGATAGATGCAATGCATTGGACCACTCCTTTGAAAAGTATACCCGAAACTGGGGTTCGGATTGAGGAGCTTTAATATATGGAATTGCTGCATGAAATGATTAGACGTCAAGAAAGCTTCATCATTTAATTTGAATAGATAAATAAAAGAGATAGATAGTACCGACCAAACCAGGATGCCCAATGTTGGTCTTTTTGCAGCAATTCAGTGCCATGTATGTCAAACAACTCTATGACTTTATCCTTTCTGCCAGCTTGTATGGCATGAATGATATAATAGTGTATAATAGAGATATCTAACTCAGATATGACAGAAATAAGATGTGTCTCGTGAGAAGAAAAGCAGTTGTTGAAAAAGCGAAGGAGTTGAATGAGGTTTTCAGCTTGGAATTTGGGGATATAAATGGAGAAAATTAAATCTAATATCTTATCAACTTGAAATCCTTTGCCAATATCAGTTCCCAACTCTTTGACAAAAGCCTGCAGAGTGTTTGTAAAGCCTCTGAATACTAGAAACTCCCTCACAAGCTCCTCCGCATACACCATATTCTCCATCTTCAGCTTATATGGATTATTAATTTTAAAAAAAATCTATGAACCTAGCTTCTCCACAAACTCGGCAGCACACATACAAGAGTTAATAACCCATCTTAAGTATCCACAATTTATCAACTCAATACTTAAATTACGGGATGTTCATGTTATATCCCCATCAAATATAGCATTTCCTGTGTGAAAACCCCTGCTGCACAGTCTCTTTTCTTTTTTAGCAAAGAGATTTAAGACAGAAATATTACAAGCTGAAAAAGACGACAAGCAAAGAAAGCGACTCCACCTCACCTGAGAGGAAAACTCCGAAACGACTAGAATGAAAAAATCAACTAGCTTCCTGGTTTCGAAAAAATCAGGTCCAGAAGCCTTTTCTTTCGTTTTTTAGGCTAAAATTCCCCTTTAACAAAGTCAATGAGTAGGGTTTATATAGGCCTGAGATTATGAGAAAAATAGTGGCCCAAATCCATGTGGGAACCTGAAAATTTTGGAATCGTACTAATTCGAACGGAATTGAATGGAGGATCGTTTGATTCTTGAGTAGTACGAAGAAGCTGTGAGATTCGAGAATCTTCTTGTACAGAGAGGGTAACGGATAGAGAGGACGACGCAGCTGCAAAGTCACTAGGTTCGGGTTGCTCTTGGGTTCATTCGTGTCTGGATTCGCTTGGCGAAGAAGAAGACACATTATAATAATTATCTAACATTCAAAATAAACAACTCATTGAGTAATTTCCCTGGATAGTCACCCATGTTTGGAAAATTACCTAGAAATATCACTTATGTTTGTTTTAGGATCACAATATCACCCAATTTTACCTTTTTTCCTCAAAATATACTTGATACAAAAAAAATATTATTTCTCTCCTAATATGATGCCATGTCACATTATTCCTTTTTTATTATTAACATTTTTTTAATTCCTTTTTTATTATTAACATTTTTTAAAATTCTTTAAAAACATTATATCCTTTGTAGTTTGACAATATGGTTACCTTATTACTCTAATGAATTAAAATATCAACAAAAAGGGAGTCCGAAGCTAAAAGGGTCATTTTTTTCCTTCAAAAAACAAAAAGGGCACATCAAAAAAAAAAATTAACCAAAAGGGCAAAATCCCTCCTGACGGATCGATTTTCTTCTGACAAAAATTGACGCCGTCCGTTAAAAGAAATAAAAATCACTGTATTTGGTAGCGATTTTCTCAAAAAATAAATAAAATAAAAAAGTGAAATCGCTGCTATAGTAGTGATTTTTTGTTAAGGAATTAAAAAAAAACATAAAGAACAAGTTTTAAATTACATAAATTTTTGGCGGCAGCCATTTAAAAAAATAATAAGTTTTTAAAAGAAAAAATCGATGCCGAAGCAGCGATTTTCAGTTTTAATTTTTTTTTTTAATTTTCATTTAAATTGCTAAAAGGGTAAAGATTTTTTTTAAAAAAAGCTTTTTATGAAAATCGTTGGCTTCAGTTTTTTTTTTAAAAATTTTTTTATTAAATTCTCTGCAAGGGTAGGATTTTTTTTTTTTTAAAAAAATAATTTCTTAAACAATTCAGCACTTTTTTTTTTAATTTCTTAAACAAAATTGCTGCAATAGCAGCGATTTTTTTTTTAATTTTTTTAATATAAAAATGTTGTTATAGCAGCGATTTTAAAGAAAAAATATTTTTTTGAGAAAATCGGCAGAGATTTTTATTTCTTTTAGCGGAGTGGCGTCAATTTTTGTCAAAACAAAATCGCTCCGTCAGGAGCGATTTTTCCCTTTTGGTTAAATTTTTTTTTTTGATGTGCCGTTTTTGTTTTTTAAAGAAAAAAAGTTACACTTTTGGCTCCGGACTCAACAAAAAGGTGTCATTGCCCATTAGTGTCCATATAAAGACATTATCTCGCTTGAAAAATCGGAGGAAGCCACATATTTTCTTGAAGAATCTGAGGAGCTCATATTTGGATTTGCCGCCTAATCCCCTAGAACTAAGATAGAAATTTTTGGGCTATGTAATTTTTTTTTACTAGGTAATATGGGTTGTCTAAATTTTTTTTAAAAAAATGTTAATAATGAAAAAGGAATAATGTGACATGGCATCTTATTAGGAGAGAGATAAATTTTTTTGGTTTAAGTATATTTTGAGGAAAAGAGATAAAGTTGGATGATATTGTGGTCCTAAAACAAACATAAGTGATATTTCAAGGTAATTTCCCAAACTTGGGTGACTATTTAGGGAAATTACTCACAACTCATTATAATACTAATTATTTAACTTAACTAATTTAAGAACAAGAAAATATATATTTAACTCAAGAGCTATTTTTTGAGATAGCTTTTTTTTTTCAAAATATAAATCTATATATTTTATAGGAAAAATGGCAAAATTGCCTTGAAAATAATTTTAAAAGTATTATTTGATATTCGAAAACAATTATTTTAAATTGTTTGAAATTTAAAAAGCTTGAAAATTAATCAAATTTTGGAGAGTCAAAATTGGGTGTCAATAAGTCCCATTTTTAAACATTTCTCCTCATACTAGATATAGGACCCCGTGCCAGCACGGAACCCAATATATATTATTTTTTTATTTTAATTTATGTCATATTATGAAATTTGAGAAGTTATTGAAATTTTTATATGATTTTAAAAATATTTTAAATTTTTAGCTATTGTGATTTATAGTACTTTTTTTAACATAATTTTGAAAATAATATTTATTACTCTGTTTATTCTAATTTATGTGGCACACGCAAAATTTCAAATATTAACCATTTTTTATATGTCTCTTTAATATATTAAGTTGTTAATTATTGTATTTTATAGTACATTTTGAACCTAATTTTTTTAATAATATATGTTATTTGCCATGTCCCAATTTATGTGGCATTAATTGATAGATTTGTTGGAGTCCAGAGATTTATTTTGTTAATTATTGTAATTTATAATTTGTTTTTCGTCAATTTCGTCGACTATTTTTTTTATTAATTATTGTAATTTATTGTTTCTTTTTCGTCAATTTCAAACAATATATGTTTATCATATAATCCATTTTATGTGGTACCAATAGAATTTAGAGAGTCAATTAAATTTTTTATATAAGTTTTAAATAATTAAGCTGTTAATTATTGTAATGTATAGTATTACTTATATTATTTTTAAATATATTTAAATATTATATGTTAGGTTTTTTATCCTAATTTATATGGCATTGATAGGATTTAAAGTGTCAAATAATTGTTAATTATTGTAATAGATAATATGGAGTATTTAAGTCATTTATAGTATAGTAATTAATATATAATATGTAGTATTTAGGTGTTATATTATGGAATTTGAGAAGTTATTGAAATTTTTATATGATTTTAAAATATTTTAAATTTTTAGCTATTGTGATTTGTAGTACTTTTTTTTTTACATAATTTTGAAAATAATATTTATTACTCTGTTTGTTCTAATTTATGTGGCACAAGCAGAATTTCAAATATTAACCATTTTTTATATGTCTCTTTAATATATTAAGTTCTTAATTATTGTATTTTATAGTAAATTTTGAACCTAAATTTTTAATAATATATGTTATTTGCCATGTCCCAATTTATGTGGCATTAATTGATAGATTTGTTGGAGTCCAGAGATTTATTTTGTTAATTATTGTAATTTATAGTTTCTTTTTCGTCAATTTCAAACAATATATGTTGTTAATTGATAGAATAGTTTTAATGTAATTTTTTTAAAAAAATATGTGTGACTCTCCATGTCCCAATTTATGTGGCACATGTAAAGTTTTGACAATTAACCAAAATTTTAATACATTTTTAAAAAAAATTTAAGTCGTTAAATTTTCAGTAATTTAAATTGTTGTATTATTTATTACAATTTATAATGCTTTTAAAGTAGTTTAAATATTGTACTATTTATTATGATTTATAACACTTTTTTTTAAATTTATGTCATATTATGGAATTTGAGAAGTTATTGAAATTTTTATATGATTTTAAAAATATTTTAAATTGTTAGCTATTGTGATTTGTAGTACTTTTTTTTAACATAATTTTGAAAATAATATTTATTACTCTATTTGTTCTAATTTATGTGGCAGATGCAGAATTTCAAATATTAACCTTTTTTTATATATCTCTTTAATATATTAAGTTGTTAATTATTGTATTTTATAGTACATTTTGAACCTAATTTTTTAAATAATATATGTTATTTGCCATGTCCCAATTTATGTGGCATTAATTGATAGATTTGTTGGAGTCGAGAGATTTATTTTGTTAATTATTGTAATTTATAAAAAAAAATTCGTCAATTTCGTCGACTATTTTTTTTATTAATTATTGTAATTTATTTTTTTCTTTTTTCGTCAATTTCAAACAATATATGTTTATCATATAATCCATTTTATGTGGTACCAATAGAATTTAGA